>NW_023595978.1:0-112879 GCF_011947565.3 Pollicipes pollicipes
TCGTGGCAGTTTACATACCCCAGTCGAGCGCCGACACCACCAACGTAACATCTGGCTCGAGCGCCACAAATGGCGGAAAGCATCGACCAGAGTGGTTGCTGCACCACAGGGCGCTAACCCGTTGTGTTTGCCGCCGAACCCCGCGGGAGTGCTAAGTCCCACTTCGTGTTTTGTTTGCACGTGAGTGACGCTGGTCTCCCGGGGTTCCAACTTCGAGCGGGGCGGCGGGACCGGCTGAATTGGCGCCGGTGCGGGTCCGGGTCGGTTCTCCGGCTGCCGAGCCCGCGCGCTACCATTCTAAGGCTCACTTCCTCCCGCGGTACCCGGCCAGCCAGACGCCAGCCAGTGGCTGGCGGGCCGCTGGCTGACCAATTGGTCAAATGAAGACCCAAGCATAGAATTGGTTGTTTACTTTGGTCGCGGATTATATCGACCGCAATGCATTTGGCTGTACTTTCGAGTCCATAAGGTGTTGTAATGTCCTTCGCGGACTCGTCTAAGAGGCTTGGCGTGACGTTCTGCGCGCGTCCTAGACGTCCTCAGACGTCCCTAGACGTCTAGACGTCCTAGACGTAGTCCTAGACGTCCTAGACGTCCTAGACGTCCTAGACGGGGGAATATTGAAATGCGTGATCAGTGATGCTGGATTTTGAGGAGTTGCAAGGAGCTGCACTGGGGAGTAGTCAAACCTCAGTGTTGTTGAGAATATGCTCAGTTAAATTAAAGTAAATTTGTATACCTGCTATTAGAACATAAAGGGCGACAGATATTAAAAGAATGATAAATCCTCAATTTTGAGGATCACTTGCTTTGTACCTAGTTACGGTTCATTCTTTATGCTCAGCAAGTAGAATTGCAGGGCGATGTCTCTGACATTTCTAGCGGCGTAGTTCATCCATCACAATTTGTTCTGCGTACAGGATATTCCCATATTCACTCAAGATATTGATTACGCTGACAGTTGCGTGCCTCATTCGAAACCCTTTCTGCCGTCATTACTCTCCCACTGCTGCGTGCATGATGCCATTTAAGCACAACACCCTCAAACGCCAAAACCCCCGCTAACCATCCTTCCATCTTCGGCAAACACCGGCTCGGCAAACGCCGGCTTTGTCAAGCTAGAAATCCTGCCTTCTGTGTCAGCCTATCGTCGTCCCTGATGTGCCACTCACGCGCCTGCGGTTCTGGGCGGCGGCAGACGCCGAGAGCGGGCCTACGCTCCGGTGCGCGCCTGGCTACGACAGCGGCGTGTGGGCTGTTTGTACGCCAGCGTATCCCGCGCCGGGCGCTGTCCGGCCGCGCGACGTTCGCCTCTGAGAGGCTATCACGCGGGCCGCCATCTCCTGCGCGCGCGCCGGCCGCCCTCGCCACGCCTCGGCGACGGATGACCTACTGATAAGCCGAGGGGCCTTACTCCCATTCGCAGCCGCTGTTAAGCCTAATTGTCACCATTAGTCGCGATGATGTGCCGTGTGGCGTCTAATCTGGGGCGTCAAATGCTCAGACGATATAAACTCTACGCGACGCTCGTAACTGCGAAAAGACGAGCACGCGCCTGGTCCTGGACAGCTTGTCGCTGGCGCCCCACTGCCGCTGTACGGTCGGGAGATAGAGGTCGGGTCCGTGCTGGAGTACCATCGGCGACGCCTTTGATCGTGTTGGAACGGTTCACGTACGCTCGGAGTCGTTGGTCCAAAATAGCGATGGTGCTTAGATGGGAAAGGCTAAAGCCTGCGGTGGTATTGAGGTATTTTAAGTTGAAGTATTGAGGTGTTGAGGAGGCTAAGGTATTCGAGGCGTTTGAGGGAATATGTTGAGGGTATTTTGCGACCGTTGACCCACGTGGAATCGTCACCGGCACGTTTGCTGTACCCACACGTTCGACGCGGTCTCATCGTCGCTTTACACCGCGAGCACACATCTCAAATTTGGTAGTTCGTTGTCAATCTGCGTGTATGTTTCCATAGTGGCTCATACTCATGCTTGGGCCCACCCATGGACCACCTGGTGCATCCACCCTGACCAACATTGCGCAGCTCCAGCACGTGGTCAGTGCCTGAGGCCATCGGGGGACGTCATGGACTCGCTAGTGTTCCTGGACCCGCGGCTGTCAGGGACGTCAGGGTGTCGTCAGCATCCGCGGATCTGTTCCCCCGCTAGCATCGTTCGGGGTTCGGGTCCGTACGCATCATTCGCGTGTTTTCCGATACCGTCCTTACGTTATCCGTGGGCTGATGGCCAGCAGGCTGCCAGGGTAGCCGGCCGATCCCCGGCGCCGGGGTGGCCGACCGATTCCGGCACCAGGGTAGCCGGCCGATCCCCGGCGCCAGGGTAGCCGGCCGATCCCCGGCGCCAGGGGCCAGCCCGTCGAGATGTGTGGCGCGCAGACAGCCCTCGTCGGACGCCGCCGCTCGACCTGCCGTTGTTTCACGAGCTCTGCGCCGACTCACGACGCCCCGTGAGCCGCCGTGACCTCACGGACCCGGCGTATGGTCCAAGATCCGGCTTGGGTGACGTCCGCCGGCGGCGCCGGTCGCGCTCGTGAGCCGCGCTCAGTCAATATTTACACTGGGATCGGCGCTCAGCTGTGGCGGAGGCGCCGCGCGGGAGGCGTCCGCCGCGCCGCGCCAGTCTTCAGCCGGCCGCCGGCCACGTGGTTCCGCCCGCCCGTGCGTCGTCCGCTGTGTTCGCGGTGTCCACTGGTTCTGCGGTGTCCTCTGTGTCGCTGTGCCTGCGGTGTCCGCCCGAGCCCCTCCACACCACGGTGACCTCGCGGCCGCGCCGGGTCGGCCCGCGAGCGAGGTGTCCGCCCGCCGTGCCGGCTTGTTGCCCCGATGCGGGACTGCTGCTGCTCGGGCTCGGCGCTTCTGTTGCTGCCATCCGCCGGGCTGACCATGATCGGCGGCGGCTGGTACGGCATGGCTTACGACGAGCGGCGCAAGGCGCGCGAGCTCAGAGGTAACGGCCCCGCCCCGTCTGCCGGGCGGTCGCAGGCGCTGCCAGCGGCCTGGCGATCCGCCCCAGCCCTGGGTGCTGCAGGACGGGCCGCTGCGGGCTATGCTAGTAGGGGCATCGGCGGTATGTAGAAGACGCCAGGAAGCTATAGCGCGGCGGACGCATCATTCCGAATGGATGCGTGGATCCGACGGGCGCATACGGGCCAGTTTGACCAACGCAGCCGTCCTACATCTGGTCACGGCCTGCGGCGATCGAGGTTGGCGACCGTGGCCGCCAGGGGCGCTGATCACGTGCAGATGCGCGTGTCCCTCGTGCAGGCGTGCAGATGGATGCCAGTGATCGGTGTAACGGGCCCGGCGCCGGTGAGCGGGCTGAACCGGTCGGCCGGCCCGCCCTCCACGCCCGTCCTACCCACGCGACGGCCGCGTCAGCCTGCACCCTCCTTTGTGGCCGGCAAGTGCCGCAAGTGAATGCGGCCCGGTTGCCGGGCTGGACGCTCCCGCCCCGTCTGGCTTCACCTCCTCTGACGACCGGGTGCCCTCTCGGCCAGCAATGTCGACTGGGCCGTGCACGGTCCGGAATTAGCCTGATCAAGGCGATGTCGGTCCTGTCCCATCGCCGCGATCGGTCGGCAACTTTGGAGGCCTGATGAACGGCGACTGGTCCCCACCGGCTGTTGTCATCCGCCGCGCCCCTGCCGGCCTGTCAAAGTTGCTAATTAAACCAACAATGTCCAAATTAGCTCCCCTTATCGGTGAGCGAGCCGCTTGTCGGAGCGCTTTGCTCGGTGGCCGGGCCTCGTTATCAGATGACCTCCGCAGATTGTGGGCGGACTACGATCGGCAGAGCGGCTGCGGTTGCGAAACGAGCCGTTCGCCGAAGCGCCCGCGCCGGACGCGAGCTGTATGCGGGGCGGTGTGCCGTCCCGCGGAAAGACTGCTCCCGCCGCCGGTCCCACGGGCAGTGTCGCGCGAGGCCCGACTGCAGGCCCGGCAGCTATCACGCCAGTTAATGGGCGCGCTGGCCCCTCCGGAGTGCCTCATGGGTATTAATGATGTCCTGTTGCTGAGATCTTTGCGCCCAACGTATACGTATGTGTCTGACGGGCACCCTCGTGATACGCTCAGCACGCTCCCTCGTGATACGCTCAGCACGCTCCCTCGTGATGCGCTCGGTGCGCTCCTGTTGGCATGCGTGTCCGGCTGAGATAAAGGCCTGCTTGTTCCCGCCTTCTTAAAGTGAGCCCCCTGTAGGTCCACTGAAGGGCACTCGTCTATTGGGTGGCACTCCTAGCTTTGCCATCCCGAATTCCTTTAATGAGTGAATCAAGCGCCCGGGCCTGCGCCCTAGCCTTCTACGTTTCTGAAGGGCAGCTGCATTGCGCTGCCCACAGTCCTGTCGCTCAGACGTGCTGTGCGACCCCATGGCGCGTGGCGGGTACGTTTTTCACCCATCTTAGGGTCCTACTCGCCACAGTGCCGTAAACCGGCGCGGTCTGCCCTCCGGTTTGCACTGGATGCGGCCGGTTCAGAGCTCTGGAGCGGCGGCCGCAGCTCGGACCGTGTCCGCGCGTTGGATCAGCTGCGCCGCTCTGCCGCCAGAGCTGCGACGAACGCGGCCTGTCCGTGTGCATGTGCTTCGGCGCCACGTGTCCGGCTACAAACGCCAGTCCCATTGGGAGCGTCTTAGATACAGCTAACGCCATAGTCCGTAACATTGGCAGACTAATAATGCGGAACATTCATCCTGGAACGTGTCAACTCTTCCTGAACATGACGGTTAATGTCGCAGGCCTGCTGCTTTGACGGTATTCCTGCGTGTGAGGAGAGACGCCAGCGTCAGTTTGTGGTTACAGATTTTGTTCCGGGCTGTTAAGATGCCATGCCGTCCGTTTTATCTGTAAAGCAATGGAAGTTGGAGCAGCTCATCTGCAGAGTCGGGTGTTATTACTAAGCATTATTGCCTTCAGGGGTTATTGCTGTTTGCTGGGGCTCGTTGTTGTTGATTGCTGTATCTATGTCAACGCTGGTGCTCAGCGTAGGCCGTGTTTCTCTCCGGGTGTGGGAATGAGGAGGGGTAAACCCGCCGCCACCAGCGCAGAGAAATCGGGAGGGGTAAAGACAGAGCGTCATCTCACAGTCCTAGTAACTGGCAAACACTTGAACCTGTCGTTTCCAGTGAGCTCACCCATCCTGGATTCCCCTGTGACCTGGAAAACAGCGCGCGCCCCTCTGCCTGGGAAAGCCGTGTACGTGTCTCTCCCTCCGCTCGGCGCTCGCCCTCGCTCGGCCCCGTCCTCGCCGTGATTCGGATCGCCGCGGTGTTCCGGCTGAATACAGAGCCGCTGCTGACGGACGGAGGCCGCGTCGCCGTCGATCTTTATGGCATCGGTGGCGGCGGCCGGTGCCGGTCGGCCGGTGTCGCCGGGTGAGGAGGTCGCCCGCGCGCCAGCGCAGGCATGACAATGACCTGTCGGAGGGCGGATGGCGGGCTCGACGGCGCCGCGCGGCCGGACGGACGGCCTCCGGACCTGTCTGGGCAGGAGCGAGCGGGAGCCGATGGAGGAGCACTCAGGCACTTTGGCCTGGCGACACCGAGCATCGATCAGCTTTCAGAAGGCACTCCGGCACGCCGGCCGCCAAGCAGTGCCGGGACGGTGGAGACATTTGTTGGTGTCACCGACAGATGGCCTGTTATGCTGGGTGCGAATTGTAAACAAAGATAAATGCGGGAAGACGCCGCCGTGCTAATGCTGCAGCGGCCACATAATTTACGGAAACTTTCTGAAAAGGGCTGCTGGTGGTCAGCGTATATAGCTTATCAAACATGTGGCCGTCGGTCATTAATCTAATTCAGTTGGCTTAGTTGTAGCTAAAACGACCAATAAAATAATACCTTAACCACAATGTCGGTGGAAATGAATTAAGAACTAACAGGATTGCGTTAACAAAGCTGTACCCACGCAGCTACACTCCGGACGAGATGTCCCTGAGTAGTTGTATCACCTTAGTAGGGCGAGACAGGTGTCGTAGCGCGGTTTGGTGACTGGCCGTAGCACCAGCGCCTCGTCTCCCGTCCGCCCCCACCGGCGGGGGACGCCTCCCGGCAGCCCGACTCCGTCCCGCCCGCCCCGCCCCGCCCCGCCCCAGCCCCCGTCGGTATGCACGCGGCGGCGTGCCTGTGTCGTATCACAGGCGACGTCCGTCTGCGGACAGCGCTCAGGGGATGCCAGGCTGGGGCGCACGGACGGCGCGGCACGCGCCCGTCGTCGAGGGGCCGGTTGGTGACGTTCGCGGTTGCGGGGTCAGCTGATTCGGCATGCCGTCCGTGCCCGCCGGGCGGCTGGCCGAGACATGACGGACGGTTTATGTGCAACCAAATGGGGCCAATGTCTAAACACGGTCGCCACCACGCGGAGGTTAGTGTCACGTAAGATGAATCGTCTCTGGGTTACCGGTCTGGGACTGATGCAACGGCCGGCCCCGAAGTGGCGATACTGACTCGCTGACTGGGGCACATTGACATTGACAAGGGCACAAAAACTCACCTATTATCTATATCTATATCTATATCTATATTCACAACCCACTTGTCAAATATTTATGTCTGCCTGGCCATTTTTACAGTTGCGAAGTGCTGTCAGCAGCCGTTGCAACGGCTACATGTTCAGGTCCAGTGGATCTGGCCTTAACATGCACAATATACACATATAGTATTTTTTTTAGATTGCTTCCTGTCAGCGTCATCGGCCACCGTGACCGCTGGTCGAACTAGGGCAGTGGGCCACGCTGCTGGCTGCATCAACATCTCAGTCTTCACTTAACATAAACCTTCTGGAAAGCCACCGTGAACAGAGACTGATAGGCATAGCAGGTGCGGTGCTGTTGTGCAAAACACGTGGAGTGAGGTAGCCCCGGGATTTGCTGACCTCCTTGGGGAGGGGGAGGGATCCTGGTGACCGGGTGACTGTCTGAGCTCGGGCGGCCGGCGACTTATAGCGACGTCCCGCCAGGCGGCATGGCCGGCCTGCAGCGCGCGGCGGCCGACAGGGGACGCCAGCTGAGGCGGCCGCCGCCGTGACACCAGGTCCCGCCCGGCACCGGCCGCGACATGCAGCGCCTGCGCATCCCCTTCACGCGCTCCAAGACGCCCAGCGGCAACGAGCTGAAGGCGCAGAGCAGCCTGGAGGTGCCGAAGCAAATCCGCTCGGCCAGCTTCGACGAGATGCAGTTGTCGGACAAGACGCCCGCCTGCGGCGTCAAGGTGACCTCGTTCCTGCGCGTGCCGCAGTCGGGTGCCAAGAAGAGCAAGAGCCTGGACGAGTGCGAAGAGACGGTGCGCACGCGCCGGCGCCGCTACCTATTCTCGGAGCGCGGCGGCGGCCGCGACCCGGCGCACGCCTGCTGGCACTGCGTCTGCCTGGAGGAGATGGGCCGGCGCGCTGGCGGCGGCGAGAGCTCGCAGGATAGCGGCGGCACGGGCAGCCCGCCGGAACCGCCACGCGGCGTCGCCTGCCCCATCCGCGTCACGCTCAGCCGCAACTCGACCTCGTCGTCGCTCGACCTGCGCCACTCGTCGTGCTCGTCGGCGTCAGCGTCGAGCTGGGCCGCCTCGCCGTCGGCGTCGCCGCAGCCGGCGTCGCGCATCTGCCGCTCGCCGTCGCCGAAGCTGGAGCGGCAGCAGGCGCTGCAGCGCGCTGACATCGACCCGGACGATGAGGAGGATGACTGGGAGGGCCCGTCGCGCCAGGGCTCTCTGCCGTCGGCCGGCGCCAGCTCAGGCCGCTCCGTCGGCTCCACCTACTCGCGACAGTCGTCCTGCCTTTCCTGGAACAGTTCGCTCTATTCGTCCTTCTCGCGCCAGAGCTCGGGCTACTCGGACGAGCCGCCGCCGCCGCCGCACTACCTGCCGCGTCAGAGCTCGATGGTCGTATCGTCGGCGCCGCCCAGCCGCCAGACCTCGCTGGTGACGCACCCGCCGACGCGACAAACGTCGCTGGCGGCCCGCTCGGCGCCGCCGTCGCGGCAGAGCTCGCGCCAGGTGTCGCTCGGCACCACGGCGTCGCAGCTGTCGCGCGACTCGATTGCCGACGGCAGCGAGCGCTCCTGGTTCCTGGGCTCGAGCAGCGACATCGGCGACTACACCGAGATCTGGCTGGAGGTGCCCGAGCTGTCGGAGCGCGCCGTCGGCGGGCCGGTGCGCCGGTGCGCCTCTGCAGAACCGAGCCTGACGCCGCGCCACACGCAGAGCCTGGAGACCGGCCTGCTGCTGGAGGTGGCCGACCGGCCGGTGCGCTCCACCTCGGTCGACATCGGCTTCCCAACCGAGGAACAGTGCGCGTACACGGCCTACCTGCCGTTCCGTCGGCGCAGCAGGTCAGTGGGCCGGCCGGCAACAGGTCGGCCGCCACGCGCGCGGTCCCTGACATCGATCGGGCGTGGCGAGCCGGGGCGCCCCTGACATCGCCACGCCGCGCCCGGCGAGCCGCGCCCGGCGAGCCGCGCCGCGGCGCCGCTCGGGTCGATGGCCGACGTTCGTCGCGTGACCTACCCTCGCCAGAATGGCACTCCCGCCTCTGAAATACGATTGCAGCGAAGTTTCGCGGATCCGATGCGAATTTCGCGAATGTTACAGCAACACCAAGTTGAAGGATTGTACGCATTCGCACGGGCGTAGAGACCGTCTGTCCAGAAACACTGTCCTGGGTCGTAGCGTAATTCGCATTCTCCTGACCTGACTGAGCCGCAGCATGACGCTCTTTCACTCCCGCGCTGATCTGCCCTGCCCTGCCCTGCCCTGCCCTGCCCTGATCTGCCCTGCCCTGCCCTGCCCTGCCCTGCCCTGACCTGACCTGACCTGCCCTGACCTGCCCTGCCCTGACCTGACCTGACCTGACTGAGCCGCAGCATGACGCTCTTTCACTCTCGCGCTGATGTGCCCTGCCCTCCCCTGACCTGACCTGACCTGACCTGACATGACATGACCTGACCTGACCCTATCTGGGCCGGACTGTGGCTCCTTCAGCCCGTCAGCGCGGCCTGTCCACGCTGATAGGTGTGCCGACGGTCCGCGACGTCGCTGCGTGTTCGGGCTCAAGGACGGCTGTTTGCGTACACGGCAGGAATATCTGGCGCGACCACCAATCTTCGGCGCCTGGCGAACGCACGTGATGCATACGCCGCTGCCGAACGCCGTTCGGTCGTCATCCCTTGTCCCCCAGTCTTGCACGCTGACTGTTTATTTATGATGACATGACGTGTGGTGCGCCCCCCACCGCGCGGGTGCGGCCTGTTGCGTGCTGGTGATGCCGGTCGGGCCTATGCCCGACCTACAGCTGGGCGAAGGCCCGCAGTCATCCCCACGGCAGTCGACTGGCGCTGGCGGCCTGGCAGTGTGGATGGCGCCACTCCGTGTCCGCCGTGTATAGGCTGGCTATCGGCCCGGTCGCCGCAACATCCAGCCGGTCTGTGTGAAGCATGTGACCGGAAATCTGAGTTCTTAAAAGGCTGGATGCTGTCGTGCCTCACCCTAATAGATCTCCCTTTGTTGGAAGCGTTTCGCAGAGCTCTGCCCGTCCGTTTTGCCGACGGGAACAGGTGCGAAGTTCGCGGACGCGCTGGATGGTGAACAATGCGACCTGTTCCGCTCGAATTTGTGTCATTTTTCGGGGTGATCGTCTCTTCTTTTGTAGAAAAGCAGCCGCGGTTAACAAAACACGACATTGCCATTCGGCTCGCGTCCTGGAAATGTGGCGCTCTGGAGAGAACTGCGGGATGATTAGATTCTCCCCTGGCATTTGGAGGGCAAATGGAGGGCAGCGCATAAGGCCACCGATGCCGACTCGTGCTTGGACAACGCGACCACGATCACAACCACGACCACGACCACGACCACGACCACGACCACGACCACGACCACGACCACGACCACGACCACGCCCACGACCACGCCCACGAATCACAACCACAATCACAATCACAATCACAACCATAATCACAATCACAATCACAATCGCAATCACGATCACGATCACGATCACGATCACGATCACGACTACGATCGCGACACGACGATAATCACAATCACAATCACAATCCAAGTCTGGCCTGTCGGTGTCATGCGCCCTCGGTAGGGTTGCTGCGCTGTACCCGGAGTGGCGGTGCGGTGGCACTGTACCCGGAGTGGCGGGACGGTTGCGCTGTGCCCGGAGTGGCGGGGCGGTGGCGCTGTACCCGGAGTGGCGGGACGGTGGCGCTGTACCCGGAGTGGCAGGATGGTGGCGCTGTATCCGGAGTGGCGGGGCGGTTGCGCTGTACCCGGAGTGGCGGGGCGGTGGCGCTGTACCCGGAGTGGCAGGACGATCGTGCCCTGTCAGCCCGTCAGCTTGGCGGTGTTAACCGACTGCTGTCGAGGCTGAGTGGCAGGGCGGTCCCTTTATGTGCCGACTACGAGTCAGCGGCGCTATTCCGTCTCGCTAACCGGCCGCTGCAGCGACAGTGGGGTCCTGCGACGCGCCACCCTCGTCAGCGACGGGATTGTGCCGCCGTTCGCCCCGGCCGGACCGCCACCTAATGACACAATCAACCGCCTCCGTGACCCGGCGGCTGCAGACAATTAGCCGCCGCAGGCAGCGAGCAGGTGCGGTAACGAGGCCAGGCCCGCGGCGGCGGCTCGAGGGCCGCCGTGCCCGGTACGCCGCCGCAGCGGAACGGGCTTAATTCGGGAGTGGAGCACGCTCGCGGAGATAAACAGGGCTGCTGGTGGCGCCCTCGCTGCCGCTGCGGCAGGTGCTGCGGTGTCGGCGCGTGAAAGGTTGTCTGCTGGGTGCGTGGAATGTCTCCTGGTTGAATGAGCTGCTGCTGGCGTGAGAGCACTCTCCGACGACGGTTCGTAGCGTTTGAAGCTTTCGGCCGTAGCCGAGCATGTGAGGTGTTGTGCTGAGCGTCCTTCTCCCTCCTGTTTTGAGATTCAGACTTGCCGACGGACACGTTTTGACACTTATTTTACTCAGAGGAGGCCTCTCACATATCAAACATCTCTTATATCCTGCATTCATATTATAGCTGGCCCGTCTGGAAGCCGGCACACAAGTAAGCCTTGTGAGGCAGAGAAGATATTATCAGCCACAGGCCTTTCATGTTTTCAACCGTTCGTCCCCATGTCCTCGTGCTGGGACAGCGGAATTTTTGTGCTTGAACGGAGCGTCTGGATGCTAGTTCTTGGTTCGATCTCATTGCACTCCCTCCGTTCCAAAGGTTGTCACAGAGCATGTGCACATCGGAGCTTTCTGTCAGACCTCAACAATCTGGCGCGTCTCCGCCGTCGTGCTATCGGCGCCGGCCGTCGTCAGGACGGGCCCACCCACCGGCCGCCGTAGCAGCCTTTGATGTCTCAGCACCGGCGAGCGACAGCGCTGTCCTCCCGTTGACTGGACGGAGCCTGTCGGGGCCCGTTCCGCCCGCGCTTTGATCCTGTCGGTGCGGTAACTGCGCTGGGCCGCTGTCGCCGCCCCGCTCTCCGCGTCCGTCCCGGTGCGGTAACTGCACCGCGCCGCTGTCGCCGCCCCGCTCTCCGCGTCCGCCCCGGTGCGGTAACTGCACCGCGCCGCTGTCGCCGCCCCCGCTCTCCGCGTCCGCCCCGGTGCGGTAACTGCACCGCGCCGCTGTCGCCGCCCCGCTCTCCGCGTCCGCCCCGGTGCGGTAACTGCGCCGCGCCGCTGTCGCCGCCCCGCTCTCCGCGTCCGCCCCGGTGCGGTAACTGCACCGCGCCGCTGTCGCCGCCCCGCTCTCCGCGTCCGTCCCGGTGCGGTAATTGCGCTGCACCGCTGTCGCCGCCCCGCTCTCCGCGTCCGTCCCGGTGCGATAACTGCGCTGCACCGCTGTCGCCGCCCCGCTCTCCGTGTCCGTCCCGGTGCGGTAATTGCGCTGGGCCGCTGTCGCCGCCCCGCTCTCCGCGTCCGTCCCGGTGCGATAACTGCGCTGCGCCGCTGTCGCCGCCCCGCTCTCCGCGTCCGTCCCGGTGCGGTAATTGCGCTGCACCGCTGTCGCCGCCCCGCTCTCCGTGTCCGTCCCGGTGCGGTAATTGCGCTGGGCCGCTGTCGCCGCCCCGCTCTCCGTGTCCGTCCCGGTGCGGTGACATCTCCGCGGCAGGGAGCGGTCGCGTCCGCTCAGCTTCGTAGGAGCCCCGGTCCGTGATGTGTTAACTCAGGGCGGTTCGGCGAGGAGGGGGGCCTTAACGGCAGGATGGGTTGGGTGGTCCGGGCGGTATCCCGAACGGGTGGGGCGCGCAGGTGTTGTCTGAAGGGTGTGGCGGGTGAAAGTGTGGTCTTAGAAGTGTGGCATGTGAGGGTGTGGTCTGAAAAGAGTGATAGGTGGAGGTGTGGTGTGAAACGTGTGACAGGTTAAGGTGTGACCTGAAATGTATGACATATTAAGGTGTGGTCTGAAAGGTGCGACAGGTGAAGGGCTGGGGTAGAAGGTGTGGTCTGGAAGGTTTGATTTGATTTATCGAGATGTGCTCTGAAAGCTGTGGTCTGAAAGGAGTGCACTCTGTGCTTAAAAGAACGCGACTTCTACTTGAAAATTAAGCCAGAAAGAGGAAAAAGAAAGATTCCGCTTAAATGTGCGGCCCGATGGTACGATCTTTGAGTCGGAGTGCCGGCTGTCAGTGCCACTGGGAGTTCCCCAAGCGAGAGGTCGGAGCACAGGGCCACTGCGCAGGCCCAAAACGGTGGTTGGAATCCTGCAAAAAGGGGATCTTCGGAGGCTCTAAAAAGAGGAGACCGAAATGTACGAGCGGCCCTGGGCAGGATCTGGGTCTCCTTTGCGCCCGCGCACGCGGCCGGCCACGCTCCGCCTATCCCGCTCTGTCGGCGCGTGCTCTATCTGCAGGTCACTGGCGGTCGGTGACCCGGGCCTCGCGACCACGGTCTGCGACCCGGGCCTCGCCACCGCTCGGTCCTGTCGCCTGCAGCCCAGTTGCTCGGGGCAGCTGGTGTCAGGCGCCAGCGGACTCCCGTGGGCACGTGTGCCGGCCAGTACTGGGCCCCTGAGCCGCTTGGAGCCGGCTGTCAGTCCTCACGGGACACGTTGTGCCGCCTGTCACCTGCTGCCCTCCCTGTCGTGGGGCGCCGGCCGCCGCCGCGGAGCGCAATGTGTCGACTGTGACGCCGCTGCCGCCGGCCGCCGGCGGTGTGGGCTGACGCGGTGGTGTCAACAGAGCGGCGCGCGTCCGGTCAAGCTCGCGCGACGTCCGGCACTGATAGGCATCCGCTGCCGTCCCGCGGCGCCGGCCGCCCGGTCGCGACATTTGCGGTGCGGCCGGCGCCGCGGCCGAGGCGGCAGCGTCCGCGGCACCGCGCATGCTGTTCGGCGGCTGGTCCGTGCTGGTGCTGGTGTGCCGCTGGCTCAGGGCGGTGCTGTGCTGGCTGAGCCGGGTGCTGTGCTGGCCGCCGTCGGACACGGTCGCTGTACAGCTGCTGAGCGTCCGCTGCTGGCCGGAGTGCGGTCTGCGCTCGCTGCCGCCGCCCGGACCGCCAGCGGGAACAGGTGCCGGCGGAGGCGACACCAGGCAGCAGAGCGCCGGCCGAGCGAAGTACGTGGAACGCCGCGGCCGCCGGCGGCCCGTGCCCGGCGAGGGAGTGGCTGCCACTGCTCGCTTGACGCGACTGGGGCGATGCGAGCGGTGAAGCAGGTTTCGGCGGGCGCGGGCGCGTTCGCCCGAGCCGGCCGCGCCGTCGCTTGCTGGTGCCGGACAAAGAAGGCGTAGTTGGTCATTGACCACTCCGCCTGTGCGTGGGGTGTCCTCCCCATGGGGAAGGGCGCTACGCACCCGTTCGCACCACGTGTGTGGTATGTTCCCTTCACACGGGAGGTGTGCTGCGCACGCGCTCGCACCACGTATGCGTTGTGTACCTTTCGCACGGGAGGTGTGCTGTGCACGCGCTCGCACGAGCTGTGCGGTCAGCGCGGAATCCCGCCGGTGCGGTGATGGGTGGGCCGAGTTTGCTGCCGCGTATGGAGAGACTGTGAACTTGTGCCGCGGGCGTCGTTGCTCTCAACGCTGCTAATCTTCGGAATACACCTGCGTCCAGGCTCAGGTGAACTAGTTGGTATCTGCGAGCTTCGTTGGAGCATCTTTTGTCGTGCGGTGTGTCACGTGAAAGTAATGCCTTTAACAGATCAGTTAACACGTCCATTGGTCTCTTAACAACGGGCTTCGGAAAGAACCTCTTGCGTGTCCCTCGTTGTAGGCGGAAAGCTCCAAAGCTTTTTGTGGCTATTCATCCTGGTTGGCATTTAATTGATGGTAGTCATGTGCTTAGGCTTACCTCCTCGCTTCTTCCACAGGCCTTCAAAGTTTGTCAAACCCCGTCGCGTACAATGCATCCTTTTAAATAATTTAGCTAACATCTAGGAGGTGGTGGAGGTTCCTATTGGAGCCGAAGGTTTAAGTGCTTTTTAGCAGTTTAAAAAGTCATGAAGCTTTCAAAAACATGAGAAGTGGGCCCCTGATGCATTTAAATGGGATCTCGAGCCCCAAATAGCAGCAACAGTACTAGTCTACATCTTTTCCTCTTTTCTCAGCATCTAAGTCAGTCGTCCTTTTGCGCCACGAATATGCCTGTGAAAAATATTGTTGAACAATATGAATGTGTGCGATTGCATTTAGTTGAGGTGATTGGCTATATCTTGGCATGCCATAAAGGAAAGCCTCCCCTGTATGTCAGGGGTTAACAAAATGCAGATAACTTGGTTTCAATGAACGTTGTCAAGCTTGAGAATGGAAAGCGCCCCTTTCATAGTACGTAATTCGCGCCGTTGGAAGTGCAAATCTTCCAAGACGTCAAGCGGCAATGTAATAAAGTCAATTGAAGTTTTATTCGAAGGTTCTTGAAGTTGGTCGTGTTTTCCGTAGTCGTAGCCTGCACTGAAATTGCGGACCACCCGCTGGTCTCAGAATATTGAGATGCCTGCAGCCCTATGAAGCGATGACCATAGGTGCCAGCGGAGTTAGATGCATTGACTTGTATCAGACGCAAATCAGGTCATCCAGCATTTTTCTGTTTGAGGGCTAGGGTGCGGAAAGGAGACCTTGACGCGTTGCTTGTCTTTCCACGTATTTAGTCCATCGGGATGGTGTTCAGTTGTGTCGAGCGAGGCCCATCCCATCCCCGATTCCTGACCCATATTTCCGCTCTGTGTCACCGCCAGATAAGCTATCGTCGGGAATGTTTCTCATTCAACACCTGACTTGCACGTCTGCTCCGGAACCTAACGATACGGCCGCGCTCAGCTGCCTAGTCGTGCGGCTATTCGGTCTGCCGCTTTCTCCCGACCGGGGAAAGGTTTTATCGATCTGGGGACGCGCCCCTTAAATGCTACGAATGCTGGGTGTGCTCGCTGTCCAGAGGCCTCGCTCACTGGACATTGGAAGAAATGACGCTATTGATGTCTTCCATGCGGCAAGATGCCTTTCCTGCTTCTGTGTGCGTCTGCATAACTCACGCGAATAATCTCGGTTCTGGTATTCACACTTATTTGGCTGTTTCTCGCAAATGGCTCGTGACGACATCCAACCTAAACCTCCTAGTGACATTCTATCTGAACCCAGACCAGCCGTCACCATCATTTGCATTCACTTTATGCCTGCATTATATCTCCTCAATGTGATTCTAACTGCTATATCGTCCGAACTTCACAACGATCCACACGAAGCATATTCTGTCCTCGCTTGTGGCGGAATTGCTTCCGCCGTGTCAAGGTGCACTCCGGCAGCTAGTTAAAGAGACTTCCTGTGGCTGGGTGAGGCGAAGCGGAGCCATTTTGTTGCAATTTGTTCAAGTATGTCGTGCGAGTTCGCTATGGCTCTGGGAGCAGAGCATGACACTGCCGGATGTCGGGGTCTATTTATAGTGCCGCCGTTTAGTCGAGAAACAGAGTTCTCGAGGGATTGGAATTGTTCTGCGAGAGCTCGTAAACGGAACAGCGAGAACGCTCCTGCAGTTTTCAACCAGTGAGGTGAGTAAAACTATTTCAAGAGACCGCGAGTCGAATCCAATTTTCTCCGCTCCCACTGCACGTGGTCTGTCCGCGGGGTCTAGCGTCCGTGGAACAGTCATTGGACAGAACTCGTCGACGAGCAGCGTTAAGTAACGTTCACCTCTGATGTCCCCTGACTAATAGTCACTGACTGGTAGTCCTGAGTGTGAGTCACTGGTGTGAGTGCGGCACGCCAACCGAGTTCGGTCTCGAACCACCCTGGTACCCAACTACCATGAATTGTTCCGCAGCTCCAGACCTGGCTAAGTTCGTTTGTTCGCGAGCATTATGCCCCAATGCTATTTTCGCAACTTCCTCATGAACAGTACCCAATTATATAATGATAGTTATATAATTAATTGTTCGTGTGTACTGTGAGCGTTGTATTGTCCAGACATTGGCACGTGACGTGGGACATCGTCGGCGCCGTGCTGAATATATTACCCCTGCGCTGAATAGTGTATTGGGGCTTTTTGTTGTCCATTATCCGGCGCGCCCGGCTCGCGCAGCTGCGAGCAGCCGTGCCAGCTGTTACAGCCCGGCGCATGTGTGATGTGCACAAGACAAAGGCCGGGTGCCCACACAGAAATGCTGCGGTGCCTCACGTCGGCGCCCATCTCATCGACGCCCATGCCGCCGCGTGCCCGTGACGTGTCGCGGGTGGCCCCGGACGTAAATGTGACGGCGACGACGACAGACCGGTGGCCAGGGCGGCGCTGCCGTCCGTTCCCCGGCCGCCGCCTGCCGCGTGGCGTGTTGGGGCCCAGCGAAGCGGCGGCGCTGACGCCGCGGCCCCCGCTGTGCTCCGCAGAAAGGCGGCCACCGGCGAGATCGAGATCGAGGCGGAGGGCGGCCGGCGCACGCTGCGCAGCACGTGTGACTGGAGCGAGGCAGCCGTCATTGGCGAACATCTCTGGATGCCCACCTCGGCCTCGGGCGATTTCTGCTACGTGCCCGAGCAGGACTGTTGCGTAAGTATTCCCCCTTCCCCTCTGCCCACCAGTTCCCACTGATCAGCATGCCAGAATTCTGCCTGCCCCACCAGCGTCCTGTTTCATGAAGCGAAAGTAGGTACAACCGACGCGGCTTTCAAACCGTGCTTACCGTGTGGGTATGTAGGCTGGAAATTACCTAACGCACCGATTCCTGGTGTTTATCGATTGCTTGAAATGTGGATTGTAAATACAAACGCTAACTCGGATTGTATGCACAAATGTAGTATACAAATGGTGGATTGTAAATACAAACGCACGCTGCATACACCGTGCGGCCAGAAAGTGGTGAAAAGTCTTCGCTTCATGCAGCTGACTACTCGAAATTCATATGTGACTGCGATCTTGGCGATGACGTGATGCATGCCGGTAGCCTAGCATCGCGGTCTTACCGATCACTTTACACACTCAATCAGTGGGAGGCATGGCCCGACCCGGTTATTGGCATGCCAAGTCCGCGGTGGTTATTTTGAGACTGTTTTGAGCACGGTTGGCTAAACCACGAGTCCGAATTGCAGCATTAGATGGTCTCTCAGCTTAGAGCGTAATACCCAATGCACGTTTTATGCGCTCGGGGCACTTGAATGGAACGTAATGGGCGTACCGGGGACGACCTAACGGGTCTGAAGTACGCCGTTTGGCACTATAAAAAGCCGCGATGTCCATGGCTTTGCTTGGCTTCGATTTTGGGAGAAGGATGGCCTCTTGGAATCCTGCCTGTCGGGATGAGTAGGACCCACGAGCAGCCGGCGCGATGTGCCTCATGTACCCGCTGGACATAGTGGGTACATGGACACATGCCTGGAAGTGATGAAAACTTTATATATATATATATATATATATATATATATATATACATATATATATGTTATACATTATGTATAACACGTAGCGGACGCGGACGGCATGTGTGTGGCGTTACGCCACACGACCCCGCATAGTTGTGTCGTCCTTTTTTGCCGAAGCGCACCCGCTGGTCTGAATGTAGTTGTAAATGTCGGACACACTGTTCAGCTGATTGACGGCGAGGAGTCCTGGTTTTCGGAATGCGTGCATGCATTCTTGTGCTCTCTTCCCTCGAGTGAAATCGATTCCGAATCTGGACCAGAAACTCAGCATCTTGAAAGAATTACTCATCCATGACTACACACCAGCACTAGGCTTGCAAATCAATCAAACTTTTGCATCATCTCTGGGGCAGCATCGCAAACAAATCACGGAGACGATGAGCTTGGCACTGACAAAACCACGCGGGAATGGGTCATTAGAATTTAGTAGTGTGATTTGCTAGGTTGAATATGCAAACACGTTGTGTAATGCTCATGTGTTCTGTGTTGATAAAGAAATATTTGTTTTTTCGGGACAGGATAGTACTGGCCAATGCAATGGCAAGTTTTTGTTATTTGTTAGTGTTTTGCGCTCAGATTTTAAGTGTGTCATTTGCCGTCATAAACTGAGTAACCATAGATTACTTTTGAGAATGGATAAGCGACACATCCTAGATCTTAAACAATATATATATATATATATATATATATATATATATATATATATTGTATTGTAATTGTAGTGTGATGTAATAATATTGCATATATATGTATATATATATATATATATATATATATATATATATATATATAGTATTGTAATTGTATTGTAATTGTAGTGTAATGTAATTATATTGCATATATATATATATATATATATATATATATATATATAAAACTGCATATATATATATATATATATATGCATATATAAGGCAACTCATGTCTCAATAAAGTACTGTTCAATCAAGTTCATGTATATTTCTAAAAACCAATATATCATAATTAGAGCGTTCAATGGGTGAGGTTGCGATGAATAATATTATAATAAATTAGACGTCAATCATGCTATATTTTCACACCGCAGGCAAGACGCTATACTTACACTTGAGTACGGCGTATGAAAACCGGACCCTGAGGCAAAATAGGCCATGCCAAGGCGTGGCTTAAGAAAAAGGCTTCGCATTTGAGCTCAAGAAAGCCAAGCATGAAAAAGGAACAGCGATGACAGCTCTGCAGGCCAAGCTACCACATTTCAGTCACACCTGTATCATTTAAATAGAGTTGTGGTTGACAAGTTGCAGGACTCGAAAGAAGCTGACTGGTTTATCTAGTTAAAGAAAAAACAAGGCTAGAAAAACACACTTCCTTAGCACCCGAGACTGCAAAATGCATGTTGCGTTAAACATCTTAAGGCTGCGGCAAATTTCGCCTAAAAATTCAGCGCAGAACCCCCTCCCTTAAAACCCAAGACTGCAATTGCATGTTACGCTTGATATTTCTAGGTTGTAGCAAAATTCGCCAAAAAATCGGCACATTGGCACCATAATTATAAGTGTTCTGGTGACTTTGTAATGTGAATTTGCAATACAGCATGTCTACTCCTGAAACACTGGTTCTGCATACGCTGAAATTAGCGGCGACCATCCCCGAACTCAGAACGATAATACCTGTGTTTTGCCCATATATGAGTTTAAGGGGATGTTTCGCATTTGAAGATATTGAAGTAAAATAACATGGGTATTATTTTATATAACGCCTACGTTATGCCCATATGTCAGTTAAAGGGGATGTTTCACATTCGAAGATGTTCAAGCGAGCATTATATTTGAAAGAACGAACTCACGTGTAACTATTGGTATGCTTATCAAGTGGAAAAAATTGTTCTAGGCATCACAATTCTCTGTTTAATGAATATGCTCCGTAATGCGTTATGGTTTGATTACGTCATTGTGCCTTGAGCAACATTGATTGAGAGCCAATTGACGGCCCTTATATCTGGAAATCGCGTTCACTAACGCCAAATATGAACACCTCGACGCTTATATTTTCTTCGGCCTTGATCACCGTATGGGTTATGGAATGGCAGGAGTTGAATGACGTCATTATGACGTCATGAATACCACTTAGACCTGGAAATGCTTTCCCCGATATACCTTTCCCCATTTTCACAGGCATGTACCTCAGAAATTAGAAGGGCTTCGCCTTTCAAACCGTGTCAAATGTTAATTTTGTGCGGCTAGGCACCATTATGATTTTAATATGCTAATTGATAAGGCTTGCGATGGGAACCTGTTAACCCAAAACACCACCTAATGTGCCCTGGCTGAGACACACATTGGGTTGGCTATACCCGGCCATGTTCATCAGTATACACCAATACAGTTGCAAAACGTAAACTCTTGTGATAGGTTTCCACAGGAGCTTAGGCTTGCCTGAGCTTTCTGCACGAAATGAGCGTGATTATCGAAATGGACGCATCAAAACAAATCTACTAGCGATCGCTTAAATCCTATATTGTTTACAACCACCGAGTCACTTAGACTAAGGTTTGTAGTGTACTGGATGACGTAGGCATATCATAAATATTGTTTGCTGGTTATTGTTCATGAGCTCTCTAATTAAAGATATTGAAGGTTTGCTTTTTAAAGTTTTAAAATTTGGTATTTAAACAGTATGGTACCCATTAAAATGCATATGTCACCTTTGAATTTTGCTAACGCCATTAATGAAAGCGAACAGCACTAGTACAGATCTCACAGTGCAATCTCAACAAGCGGGTGACGCAGACATGCTTATTATACATTATTGCATCATTTGGCCGATCACTTGCTGCGTGCTTAGGTAAGATAGCGAAGAAACAGCTGGGCCGACTACAGGCCTGATCAAGAGCGCACTTTGGGCTGGGGGTGATCCTGGCTATGAATAGTTTCGGATTGCCTGCCACAGTGTCTGATAATATGCAAGTGGGCTGAGATGTCTATTTAGATGTTTTTTTCTTGGCGTTATGTTGATGCAATAATTACAATGTCTGATTATGTAAAAGTAACATATCTTATGTGGCAGGCAGCTCGCAAATGGCAAAACAGGGATTCGGCAACCCATGTAGTCTCTAACCTGATGAGTGTTCAGTTTTGCATATCGCTCGCACCTAATTACACGATTGGAAAGGTTTGTCAGCTGGAAAAGTGACGTGAAGCCTTGCTGTATGGCGCCATCAGTGAATAGAATGCATTTTGTGCTCTTTTCGTCGTTTTCGCATCGATTTCATTTGAAATGCTGCAATACATCACAAGTTCGCGGGGCATTGTAGTGAGCGCCTGAATCAACAAAATGTCAATCCCGTACTTCCGTTGCAGAGCGACGCAAACTGTCACGTTGCAATATAACTTTGTAATGACGTCCTGCCTTTCATTGTTTGTAGCTCTGTAATTACATCCTGCCTTTCATTGAACTTTCGTCCGAAATTATATGTCGTCAGTCGTCGGGAGCGCTCTCGTTATCCGCGTGCGTGTAATTATTTCCCCAATGTTGAAAAGCAGGTCGATCAAGGATGAGTGGGGTCACTGGCCGCGGTCCTGCAGCTTCAGCCAATGTGAACAGTGCGCCAACAGAGCGCGAAAAGAAAAAACTAAAAATAATAATAGGGGGAACATCTGGTATCAGTTAAGGCCATGCCTATCGGAAGCTAGCGTGATTGTGATCCGTTAGACTTGACATCGCAGGATCACAAGGGATTCCGATGACGGGAAGCACACGACTATCAGCTGCCGATCAGGGACGCTGAGCCCGGCTTTTAATCCACCTCGGCCCGCCCACCAGATCAATGTGTCGTTAGCGCTGCGGCCCGTCCGCTATAGATTCCCGGCGGCTAGCATGGCCCTATCGATTGCGTGTGGCGCGGGCGGCTAACGCGATGTAGTCAAAATTTGCGAAGATTTTGCGGTAAAGGTCTGCTTAAAAAACAAGGGGCTTTGTGTTTTCGCAGCAAAAAAATGTCAAGTGAGGGGAGAAGAAAAACAGCGACGAAATTCCTGGTTAGATATAATCGCTTGCTTTCGCTTACTTTGAAGCATTGGTGGACATGGCCCAATGTGGGCACTTTCGTCACGACCCCTTTGCCGCCAACGGCTGCGGACCAGGACGCGGTTTGAACCTGCGGTATAGCTGTTTGCTCGGCGTGTCTGGTGCCGTGATGACGTGAGGGAAATCGAACGGCGTCCTGTGAGCCGTACACCAGCGCGGCACACCTTGGCGCTGAAATGGCCGGCGCCTCGGCCACCGGCAGCGACTTTTGGCGACGTCTGATCCCGTAGTGCTCCGCCGCGCTGTCATGACCTCAGTCAGCATGTCAGGCGCGTGACCGGTGCAGAACGTTGGGAATCGAGATGCCAGTGATCTACGGCGCGTTGTTCCAGGTGCGGTGCTAAGCAATGCCGAAATGTCGCGAATGCTCACGTAAAGAATGCGCTGGCTGCTGCGTTAACATGCTGGGCCGTGCTTAATAAGCTGACCAGGAATATAAATACGCGTTTTTCGCTGCCCGAAAATATCATGGAGGAAATATGCTGAGTACGATTGGTATCGGCAGTTTAGAACGTATGGCACCAAATGCCGCGTTTTATGCCCGTTGCTCAGCGTAACATAACGAGTCGGGTATGGTATGAGGTACTTAGGCCGGCGACTGTCTGTCCAAGCAGAATGCTTTTCCCAGACAGAAAAGCATGTCTTTGTTACCAGCGGACAATCCTGTTTTGTGACTGAACAAGGAGTGGTGTTGAGTAACCGTGCGACTAAATGTTTTTTTTCGCAATGACGTTCGTAAGGTGATAAAAACACACCACTTTATGCTTCAGTCTTCCTTCGGAAATTTGTCCTATATTGCTGCGTCGTGAAATGTGGCGGTGCCGCAGCCACGCATTAGGACGCATCCGCCTTGTGGCCCGCGAGCTGGATGGCCCTCCGACCTCCTGGGGCCATGGTTGTGGCGCTGACGCCCCAGGGAGGTGGCTAGTGCCGCTCTCCTCCTCCCGAATTGCTCTGTGCCTGGCCGCGTGCTTCGAATGTTTGTTGCCTCACTTTAAGCAGTGTGAAGAGGATTTCAAAGACCGGCAAGCCCTGACTGAGAAGTTTGCAGGCTAGTTCCGACGGGTAGCCGTTAAACTGTGCAGCGTTGTGAATAGGCGAATGGCCGTCAACCCCACCACTCCACCTTACCCCCGCGAGTTAAATATTGCTGACCCAGTCACGCTCTGGATGACATTTAGTGGCCACAGATATTGTCTATGAATGCCGCCACTCATTCCTCGGCTGCCGGCCTCAGTGGACACCTCACCCTTCAGTGACGTACGGCTTCCTGGGACTTCGGAACGTCGCAAAGTTGGCCGTTAAGTGCACTATTGTCCTATGCGAGCAGTCCTCAATTGCTGTGGTGTAATGCGCTCTGGCGCCGCGATATTGATCCCGCAATAGACGTGCCACTGGTGGTGCGTCGTGAGGAGCCCGTGCGCCAGCAGACAGCGGCCTCTTCCCGGCCTGGTGCCTGGCGGCCCGCGGACGGGCGGCCCGGGCGGCGGCGGCTGTGACGCGTGCCGCGATCGCCTCCGCTGCGGCGGCGGCGGCCGGCGTCACGCGCCGCCGCTGGGCGTGGCGGCTCGGGCTGCTGACCGACCGGCCGGTCCGGCGGCGGCGTACCGCACGGCCGCCGCCGCCGCCGTATTGAACACCGTGCATTAGTGATGGCGCGGCTGTGTGCCTGCTCTGCGACGCGGTCGGCGCCTCAGCGGGCTGAATTATTCTGGGGGGCAGGTGGCCGCTATGGTGCCGTCACTCGGCCGGCGCCAGGCCGGCACCAGCGTCTCGTGGCGTCTCCTAGACGAGCATCAGCGTCTCGTAGCGTCTCCCGTACAGGCATGAACGTCTCGCAGCGTCTCCCGGACATGCATCACCCTTCGGTGGCACCCTTCGAGCAGGGATCACTGCTCGGTATCCCCCCCCCCCCCCCCCCCCCCCAGGAAGGGTTATTGCTGAGCGGCATCCTGGGGCGTGAATTACCTGCCGATCGCCAACCCGGGAACGCCGTAGCGTAAACGAACCTTTCTGCCGTAGAGATGCTCTCGAACCTACCAAGAAATCGCACAATCTTATGTTTAAACGAATTTGCAAGATTGGTGACGTGAACAAATGTGTCATGTTATCTTAAGATGGCACATTTATTGCCGTGGTACTGGCTCGCTGCCATAAGAAAAAGTTAAGCACAGTTTGTCGTGAAGTGGTTTTAACTGGGTTTTGCTCATGGAAATTGCATTCCATTTTAAAATGACTTTGTATTTTTGTATTGGTGTACCCTGAAAAGTTACCTACGCGCATATTGCAGAAGCGTTCAATGCCTCCACAGATCATGCTAGAACTTCATCGCCATGCTGCTATGCATTGTGATTTGTAAAAGTTTTTCATCTTGGAATCCTAGACAGGTTGTAGCCCCTTGTAATGCTGAAAATCCAAAAAAGAATGTACATTCACCAGTTTAGTCGATTAAAATAACTGGTGTGGTTTCATTTTGCCACGGACAGGGTTTTGAAAGTCATGGAGTAAGACGTATTTGAACGAAAGTAAAATTAGTAATCTTGTTAGATACGAATATTGCTCACATCAGCGCTAAGGATAACACTTGCCTGTTAGCTCCAGCTAAAGGTCATCCACTGTTCAACACCACCCGTGAGCCGGCTGCTTGTCTTAGGAACTCCGTGTATGGACGCAGCTTGGGACGGTGCGCTCACGTTAAGGCCTGTGAAAAAGGTGTTAAAGCCTGTGCATTGCATTTCACCTGACGGTAATCTTCGCCCCAATTTCTTCCGCCTCACGCTTCGGAATGAACGACACACAGGCAAACGAGCACGCCATGGCCTTTGACTTCGACCCTGTTCCAAATCCCCCTCCCCATAGACCACAACTAATCTGCCAGCGGCTCGGACTGGATCCTAGCGCCGCTCGCCTCTGTCGCCGAGAGGTGTCAGTGCCTGCTCCCGCGCCGCCTCCCAGCCGGCGTCGCCCCGCGCTCGCCTCTGTCGCCGAGAGGCGTCAGCCGCCTGCCCCGCGCCGCTCCCAGCCGGCGCCGCCGCCCCGAATGTCGCAGGCGTCGGCCCGCGCTCGCCTGTGTCGTCGAGAGGTGTCAGTCGCCTGCTCCGGCACCGCCTCCCAGCCGGCGTCGTCGCCCGAACGTCGCCGGCGTCGGCCCGCGCTCGCCTGTCGCCGAGAGGTGTCAGTCGCCTGCTCCCGCGCCGCCTCCCAGCCGGCGCCGCCTCCCAGCCGGCGCCGCCGCCCGAACGTCGCCGGCGTCGGCCCGCGCTCGCCTCTGTCGCCGAGAGATGTCAGTCGCCTGCTCCCGCGCCGCCTCCCAGCCGGTGTCGTCGCTCGAACGTCGCCGGCGTCGGCCCGCGCTCGCCCGGTGGTCGCACGTGTCCCGACGGCGTGCGAATCGATGCGGCCGGTGGCCGTGGCGTGCGGCGCGCGCCACGGCCACCGGCACGACGGCACGAGCCGGCCGGCTGTAATTCGACGTCATTAGCGGCGGCGCTGACGACGCCGGCAGGAACGCGGCCCGTCACGGCGGCGCCGGCCCGTCTGGCGCGGGGTTAACTCAGGCGCCAGGTCCAGGTCCTGGTCTGGCGTGGGCTTAGCTCCGGCACCAGGTCCAGGTCCCGGTCTGGCGTGGGCTTAGCTTCGGCGCCAGGTCCAGGTCCCGGTCTGGCGTGGGCTTAGCTCCGGCGCCAGGTCCAGGTCCTGGTCTGACGTGGGCTTAGCTCCGGCGCCAGGTCCAGGTCCTGATCTGGCATGGGCTTAGCTCCGGCGCCAGGTCCAGGTCCTGATCTGGCATGGGCTTAGCTCCGGCGCCAGGTCCAGGTCCTGGTCTGGCGTGGGCTTAGCTCCGGCGCCAGGTCCGGGTCCCGGACTGGTGGCGGACTTCATTTAGGCTGGCATCAAATGTGCGCAAGTTTGGCCCTGGGTTGAGGTCCCAGCTGCGTTCTGGGGCGTGCTTGACGCGGGCTAGCATTTGCAAGTGTATGTGCCTCGGCAACCCGCGCAAGGTCTGCTTAGTGTCTCAGGGGACAGTAACTAAGGCTGCTTGGTATTTCAAACACACGTGGTTTTACGCCCGAAGCTCGTGACCAATGTGGAGCAGCAGCTGGTCGTGGAAAACAGGGTAACGTGGGTGACCCATTAGTCCACGATGAGGGAGATGCCAAATACTCCGTGAAATCCCGGCTCCAAGAGTCCGAACATTGTGTGCAGATGGGCTCAAGGGTGGCCTTATGAGGCCATTAGGAAACTTGTCCGTTGACCTTAGAGGACGGGGGCAAATACCCAGGCCTAAACCAAGCGGGTAATGCCCCGGGCTTCGGGCTCGTGGCCGCCGCCCTCTACCCAGGAGCAAACACTCACCCACCCCCGGCGAGGGCGCTCCCACCAGCGTGGGTGCTGCGCCGGGTCGGCGGGATCGTGCCCGCCGCTGCTCTGGCTGAACCGGCCGCAGTTGGCCACCGCTCGGCACATCGATTCGGGACGTGCCGCGGTGGAGGGCGTCTCCCGGTGCTGCCGCGACGACACGCACCCACGGTGGATCGGCCACGCGCTGTGGCGGCCGCCCGGTCGATAGCGTAAGCGGTTGTTTCCCTTGCGGTCGTGCTGTTACGGTTGAAAACATCGCGGGCATGGCGTCGGCTGCCTGGCCGCGGCCGGTGCGTGGGGCGTGCTTGATCCAGCGTGATGATGTGACAGGCTACCACTGCCACGCTGGCTGGGTGTCGGACTGCTGCCTGCCGCGGGGGTGCAGTCTGCCGGCCGACAGACACTGCTGTGGGGGTGCAGTCTGCCGGCCGACAGACACTGCTGCGGGGGTGCAGTCTGCCGGCCGACAGACACTGCTGCGGGGATGCAGTCTGCCGGCCGAAGGAGCACCCTGCCGCGGGGGTGCAGTCTGCCGGCCGAAGGAGCACCCTGCCGCGGGGGTGCAGTCTGCCGGCCGAAGGAGCACCCTGCCGCGGGGTGCAGTCTGCCGGCAGAGGGGGCAGGAGGCACTCTCCTGGCGTGGGTAGAGTCTGATGTCCGCCCTGCTGCCGTTGCAGAGGACTGGCTCCCGGATGAAGTGCACCGCCTGCAAGATCATCTGCCACACAGGGTGCATAGCTAACCTGATCGACAAGGTGAAGTTCGCCTGCAAGCCCACGTTCAGGTGAGAGGCGGCGGTTCTGTGCTTCGTCCTATGCCGGCCTCTCAGGCAGGCGGTCTCTTCAGCCCTGTGGTCTTCGCTCCCCTCAAGGCGTGGAATAATCACCTGTTTTTATGCATGGCTGTTTTTTCGTCCTCGCATTTTTCATCTAAGCGTTCCTGAAAGAAGCTCGTTCTGTCTGACCAATGTTGCATCAATAATTTTTTTCGTCCCCTATTGCGTGAAATTTGTATGAACGTAGGTGGTAGCTATGCCATGCCTGCATGAAAATTATGCGTATGAGCGTATTGTTGGACGTTGGGCTCCACCTCATGCCAAGTGCGCTGTGCTCTGTATTCATGGTGTACACGTATGTGTACATCCAGTGGAGGTTTACGCAAAGCTCCTCCTGTAGGTAATCACCGCGACGGGCGTAAGTTTGGGACGCTCGGTTGAACTTCTCGATGGAGTTCGCGGACTTTACTGAAGTGGAAAAGTCGTCGATTATTCGGCTTCTTGTTTTATTCACCTACCTTGAAAGTTCCCTGGTGCGTGCGTTGCCGGCCTGTCAGACAATAAACGTGTTTGCTGATCGAGCGATGCATGTGTTCGTGACAAAGGTTTAGCGAATGGTGGCGTCACCTTTTGCTGTTGGGGATGCTACTGCTGCCTGCGTGACTTCACAAAGACGTGTGTCCGAAAATCTGTTTAACAAATGTGCTGGGAATGTTGGGTGTGATAATGCTATTCACACAAAAATGCACACCCAAACGCATATATATATATATATATATATATATATATATATATATATATATATATATATAGCTGTATAAGGGAAATTGTCTTCTTCTAAAACAAGCGTGGTGTTTTAGTTTTTGTGGATAAGATGATTTGTAGGCTTGCATGCGCGTGCCACCCATAAGTAGGTCGCCCCTTCTGTATCGACGCGCCCTAGAGGCCATCTGTTGGACTCGGTGACAGTGACCGCACTGCGGTCAACGTTGCCAATCTGTTCACATGGATGGTCTGGTGCGAACTCCTGTCGTGCAGCCGGCACGTTTCGCCTCACGTAATCGTGGCCACTGGCACACTAATTTGGTGATTAACCCGCTTGATCAATGGCAGCCGGCGACCGTGGACTTTTTGATGGGCGGGGCGGACGTTAAATAATGTGCTTTGCAGCACGAAGCCCAATCTAATGTTAAACATCTGACATCTTAACGAACGCCACGCCCAAATGTATGAAATTAATGTTGCTGATGGGTGGGAATGCGTGGCAATATGCTGCGAGCTCAGTGCGCGAGCTGGCGCAGTCTCTCGTTACTGCTGGAGGGTCGAAGGCAGCTCGTTTGACCCTATCCGCAGGCGTAGCGAGGCGTCGGCCACCATTTCACGCAGAAGTGCCTCACCTGTTTGTGTGCGCGCGGAATGCTCAGATACCCACCCGCGCTTTGGAGTTGCCGGGTTCTCGTGGGCGTCGGAAAGTGAACGAGTTGGCCGTCCGGTGTGTGTTGGCCATCGAGACAGAACAAGTACGAGCGCGGATACACCTCACCCGCTGAACGTTCAGGGCTCCGTCGGTGCGAGCACTGTACAGATTGGAGTCCGAGGAGCACCCAACAGTGCTCGTCAACCATAACGGGATCTTATTGTGTCCTGTTCTTATCGCGTAAATGCTCCTTATTCATCATGGCAGCAGCGGTGCGCTGTCGGTTAGCCGTGACTGTTCTATACTGTACATGTACCTCGCCATATATTGTCTGTACCTGATTGTACCTCTGTACCTGATTGCACCTCTGCGCCGTAACAGGGGTATCCTTTTCTAAAATATGGGGAGGGGGCTTTGGGGAGGGGGCTGAGTGAACAACGTTGGCCACAGAAAAAGAACAAGTACGAACAAGACGTGTAGTGTGCTCGCTGATCCTCATTGATAGTATATATATATATATATATATATATATATATATATATATATATATATATATATATATCCATCGACCGGACAATCAACTTCTTTTAGTAGGTTCTGTTGTTGCGCATTCCGGACCGCCTAGGAGCCATCTGGAGCACATCGTACCGTCAATATTTAACGGCTATGGAATCCCAGATGACTGCCGCCGTCGCTGATCTTAATTTGGCGGTAAATACGCCTGCCACTGCTGAGGGTAACACGAGTTACCTTTTATCTTGGTTACCCTGTACTCCCTTTTATAGCTGCCATACCTTGCAGTCGACGACACTATTAATGATATGTTTAGGTACTGAGTGTGCTGATAGTTAAGATAGTTTGTCTGCATTTCTTTCGCCTAGTACTATGTTCTTGATCATGTGCATTGAGGGGGCTCAAAGGAGTATTGGGGGCTCAAGTGAACTTCAGAGGGTGTACCCTCCCCTTGCAAAGTAATGAAGTGACACCCACGTCCCGCACCTTTAAAATGCGTGCGCACAGCACTTGCAACTCTTCAAAGTGTGCGTGCTGCTGCACGGCGAACGCCGGTCGGGGGCGGCTGTGGGCGGCGGCGGCTGTGCCGACCAAGCTTACCGCTGGCGCCGAACCCCCGGCACTCGCCGCCGCTCCCCCCCCCCCCCCCCCCTCCCATATCGTGGCTGGCTCGTCCGCGGTGTTTGCCGCCGTGTTATGGATGCTGCCTGCGTCAGCGGTGAATCCCGGAATGTTTTCGGCCATGTTTGCGACTGCAGCGGCGTGCGGCGGTGTGGAGTCGGCGGTGGGCCCAGCCGCCGGGCAGTGACGCTCGCTCTGGGAGGCGCCCGGGGGCAGCAAATGACAGCGACGTACAGCGCCAGACGTACGCGGGAAGGTGGCGGGGAGGCGCCCGGGGGCAGTAAATGACAGCGACGTAGAGCACCAGACGTACGCGGGAAGGTGGCGGGGAGGCGCCCGGGGGCAGCAAATGACAGCGGCGTACAGCGCCAGACGTACGCGGGAAGGTGGCGGCTCTTCCCCGGTGTGCGTTGCGTGTAGTATGCTCGTTAATCTTAATTGATGGACCGCCTGGCGCTGCTAATACCCATCGCCACACAGACTGTCGAACGTCACTTATGCTGTTAGTTGTGGATGACGCCGTTTGTGTACTCCGGCTGTCTCCATATTGTACTGGTGATTGGTGGGCAGGAGGGGGAGGCTCGCCCCGATAGCCCAGCTGGTTAGAGCGTCTGCCTCCCTATTGGTATGCGGGGGTGGGGGTGGGGGGGGGGGGGGGTCGTCTTGATAACCCAGCTGGTTAGAGCGTCTGCCTCTCGATTGTTGAGCGGGGTTGGGGGGGGGGAGGGGGTGGGGGTGGGGGGGGGGGGGGACTGGGGTAGGGGGTTCGTCCCGATAGCCCAGCTGGTTAGAGCGTCTGCCTCCCTATTGGTATGCGGGGGTGGGGGTGGGGGGGGGGTCGTCTTGATAACCCAGCTGGTTAGAGCGTCTGCCTCTCGATTGTTGAGCGGGGTTGGGGGGGGGGAGGGGGTGGGGGGTGGGGGGGGGACTGGGGTAGGGGGTTCGTCCCGATAGCCCAGCTGGTTAGAGCGTCTGCCTCTCGATTGGTGTGTGTGTGCGTGGGGGGGGGGGGCTCTTCTCGATACCCCAGCTGGTTAAAGCGTCTGCCTGCCGATTCACTTACGTGTGACGGCTGGGTTCGACTCGCTCCAGGCGTTCGCTATTTAAACAGAAATAAGATGGCCTTCGGCCGGATGATGCAGCCGCGCTAAAGTTCAGCTGACGAAGGGCAGGACGCACCGTGCGGAGTATTGCGGCACGTAACGCTTTGGCTGCTAAAATTAAGCCGCTAACCCGATTTGAATGTCCAGACGTTGGGGTCAGGGCTCGCGCAGCAATCACGATCTAGTGTGGAGGCATACCACAGAAAGTCGTCCCGTCACAAGGCTTGGACCAACTCTCTAAAACAGGCTCAACGCGCGCAACTCTGTAGCGCAGATAGTGCAGGCCGCACGCGGTGTGCAGTGAGCGGTGGTGTCTGCCCGCCGTGTGCAGTAGGCGGTGCAGCCTGCATGCTGTCGGCGGCCAGCGGCAGTATGGTGCAGGCCGCGTGCTGTGAGCGGCGATCGGCGGCGGTGGTCTGCGCGTGCAGCTGATGGTGCAGGCCGCACGCTGTTTGTCGTGAGTGATGGCCGTGCAGTGGGCGGTGCCGGTCGACAGCGGACCGCCGCCGTCTGCTGGCGCCCACGCTCGTGCAGCCTGGGTGGGGAGGGGGGGGGGGGGGATGGCGCGCAACTCCGTGACAGCGGATGACACCCCCGGGAACCCAGAGCGACCCCCGCCGGTGCTGGGACCGGAGGACCTCCGGCTCGGCGGCAGCTGGTGCAGTGAGCGGCGCGAGAGGAGCCGAAGCTCATCAGAGACGGCGCTCGGGACTGCAACCGGGACGGCGGTCTTCCGGCGGTCGGTTGGTTGGTCTGCAGTCGCTGGGCACTGGCGACCGAGGTGTCCAGTATAGTCAGGTCCCAGTGCCGGGCTGTAGGCGGATGATTTCATAGCGTCGGCTGCTGTGTTTGCTCACTACACTCTGACCGTCACGGGTCATCGGAAACGCCGCTCCGCCGCCGCCCCGAAGGCTAAGCGTGCGGCTGACCTCGCTGGCCAACATGGCCAACATGGCCAACAACTCGCTGGCCAACTTTCGGTGGGAACCGATGCCGTTCAGAGACGGCTCCGGCGCACCGCGTGTTGCATTTCATTCGGAAGTCCGTCACTGACGGCCGCTGGCCACACCGAACACCTTGTGCCAGCGTATCGATCGGGCGAGATGCGTCGCGATAGTTTCTGGAGTAGTTTCTGCGGACGGCACCGGGGCGGATGTCCGGGCAGCTGTCCGTTCCCATAGTCTGTAACGGGAGGCGTTTAAGGCGCGTGGCAGTGATCGGCTGTGGGAGGAGAGGGGAGGGGAGCCAATGGGGAATCCCGACAACAGTGGCACGTGGGCGATGTGGATGCTGGGCAGAGGTCGTCTCGCGAGCAGTCGCAGCACCAGCGCCCTCTGTGCGAACAGTGAACTGCTTGACATTCCCGTGCTGCCATCTGTTGGTCGTGTTTGACCTTCCCTCTTGTGAAGCAAGCGATTATCGTGTGCTGCCATCTGTTGCTACATTGGCGGAACTGGCGCGGCGGAGTTGGGACGTGCCCGCGGCTTTGCCGTGATGTGTTTCCACAACTTTTGGTCGTGAAAAGTACTTTATTCTCATGATCAGTGCCAAAGCACGAGTTAAGATCAGTTTCTCCCTCTGGTTCAGTCCCCAGAACCCGAGTGGATTCCCATCCCAATCTGTTGGATATGATTAATCCTTACTCTAAACAAACATGACGTAGACATGACAACGCGTAGAAACGACATGCAATGGTATTTGGTAACTGACTGTTGTCACGGCCCGCCGGAGACGGGAGCGCGCAGGCCGCAGCCCCGACGTCACGTCTCCGTGCCCTGTCCCGGACAACTAACCACGCGGCTGACGGACAGGGCCGGGCAGCCGGCCCCGAATCCGCCCCGACGTCACGTCTCCGTGCCCTGTCCCGGACAACTAACCACGCGGCTGACGGACAGGGCCGGGCAGCCGGCCCCGAGTCCGCACCGGGGGCCGACTCACCACACGTCAGTACAGACGCCGCGCGGCCTACCGCTCGTCTGGCGTGGGGCACGGAGGGTCACCACGTGGCTCGCGATCGGACAGCTCGCGCCACGTGTCTGGCATGGCCTGGGCGGCAGGGCCGCGTGCCAGTGGCGGCAGCGGAGGCTCACCACGTGTCCGGTCTGTTGCAGGGACGTGGGGATCCGGCAGTACCGGGACAACACGGCCACAGCTCACCACTGGGTGCATCGCCGGAATCAGAAGGGCAAATGTAAACACTGTGGAAAGGTCAGTGGCTGAGTCAGGCCTGTCGTCCGTCTCCATATCGGCTGTTTGTTTTATTCGCGGTCTGTGGATCCCGTGCTCGTCCCGTCGGTACGTCGGTATCAGCCCTTTATGCTGATAATGCACAATAAAAGCTCGTATGTCATACGGGGGTCACGAGACCCGCGTGTATGCGGGGGGTCGAAGTGGTGCGTTAGTAGAGCATCCGTGCTCGCGAATTAGGGTTCATGTGTGGCTTATCAATCGATGCAGTCGGTGGGACTTGCGCTGCGATTGTTCTTCGAGTTCTGTTTGGAACTGACTGATATTCTGTATTTATTCCGCGCTGCGTCTGAGGCACACCGACACGTCACCCTGTGCCCGCGTAAAACAAACGTTAGAATATTGTGGGCGCTTTGTTCCCCTGTCCGGCGTGGCGTCTGAGGTTGTGGTGTTCCGAAACTGGGTGGTGCGTACGTGGCTCCGGCATTGGTGCTCCCTCCCTCAGCTGTGTGCAGGAGCTCAGACCCTGACCCTGCTGCTCAGCTCCATCGCCGATCGATGGGTCTTCGTAATCTGAGCTCGTCCATTCTCCCGGTTTTGAACTGCATTCTTTTGCCTCATTCAAGCCTCAGTTTATCCTACTCCACGCGTATCATCCATCCAAAGCGCCCGTTTCTATTACATCCATCACTGGTCATGATGGATGGAGTGATGACACGGGAGAGATGACCTCCCCCTCGCTCCCAGCCATCCGTTCTCCGTCCCCTGTCGCCTCCCGCCCCTCCGTCGAGCCCTTCGCGTTCAGCCTCTGGGAGCGGAGCTTCGGCGGCGGTGCCGGCTCGGGGCGGCCCATCTGCGCCGCGTCCGGACCATTTCACCTGTGGCACCGGCGGCGCCGGCCGGCCAGTGCGGCCGCTGAAATATGGCCGCGGCGGGGCGCTGGGAAAGTCCGCCTGCTCCCCATGGCCGGGCCGCGGCGGCCGGCGCCTGTCCGTCGCCTCGCCGGTCGCCATCGCTTCAACTGAGTGATGACGCCGTCCCCGGCACTCGCACCTGACGCGGCGGCGTCCCCTACATCGGCGGCGTCCCCCTGCGCCGGCGGCGGCACCGAGCAGCCTCCGCCCGGCGCCGGCCGCACCAATCGCAGGGCGCGGCCGGTCAAACGCACCTTGGCGCAGCCGGATTCTTTGACACTCGTAAGGAGTCAAAGATTTATGGGCGGATAGTTACGAGAATTCCTTCCTGGCGTTCCTTTGCCAGCCAGCCTGCTGTGTCAATCAATAAGATGAATTTGTGACAGCTGATTGCATGTTAACTGATCGCTACTTTCTATACGGCAAACCGAAACAAATCAGCATTTGATCTTTTTTTCTTTCGCTTAGAGCGCCAGCTCCGCCAGGCTGTTGCTGCGGGCTTACGGTCCACGGGTCGCGGCTGAAGCAGGGCGAGCCAGAGGCGCGCTGCCGGTCGATTTCCCGTCCGGCGCCGATTCCACTCGAGCTCTGGTTGAGCTCAGCTGAGCAGTCAGGCCGAGCCTTAATCAAGGTCCTGCTTCAGATGACAGCCGGAGGAAAATGCTGGTGAAATGATTCGCTTCGGGGCTTTGGAAAAGCCGACAGTTTTGAGACAGTCCGTCGCCTCCAAATATCGCATTCCCGTATGGCGGAGGACCGAACTGCAAAATCGCAATGCGGAGAATGCCCAAGTTAGCCAAACACGGTGACGCGCTGAGCCTGCTTCTCAGGTGACTCAGGCTCGTCATCGCTGGCAGATGACAATCTGCCCGGTCAGGCTCACGGCCGCCGGCTTTGTCGCCGCTCCTGCAACAGCGTATCGCCTGCGGCCGCCCATCAGCCGTGCGGTGACTGATCACAGGGCGGGCGGGCCGCCGCCTGCGACGAGCGTGAGGCGGGGCGGCTGCCTCCGTGACGGAGGGCGCGGCGTGCAGCCGTCCGGCCCGATTGTCGCCGGCGATCGTTACGACCTTGCGTGACATCCGCGCGTTTGTCGCCGACGGCTACGAGATCCTCGCATGCACGCGCCGGAACAGTGGTGGCGTGGGCCCGTGCGCCTCGTTCCTTTGACGTCGGTGCTGGTGTTGTCGGACCAGTTGGAGCAGCGTGGCCCGCCACCTCGCGCTAAAGTCCTGTTGACGTGCTGAGCGTCAGGCTATGTTTGGACGTCGTTTCCTCGCTGAACAACGCTCACACCACAGCCATAGCACTGGCTCCCGCGGGTTCTTAAAATTCATTCGTCAGCGTGAGTTGTGTGTTCTCTGTTTGACATTTTGAAAGGTTTGGGTTTCGAGCAACGGCGACACCTTCCCCCCGCTGCGAGAAGCTCCATACAATGCCACTGCGGCGCGTAGTTTTGCTTGTTTACCGATGTGTGCGACTCTGCTACTCTACCATCACCCTCTACCGGGATGTAACTTTTGTGTGCTGCCTTCTTTTGCAGAGCTTTATGTCGAAAACTTTCGTTTTCTACCAAAGAAATTGTAGCAATAAGTTGTTCGTGGTGCCGGACTGCCTACCACAACAAGGAGCCCTGCTTCAACATCCAGCGATTAGAGGAACAATGTAGTCTAGGTGAGTGGCATGACGTGACGTGATGTTCGAAGGCATCTGCCAGCTTTGCCTGTCAATCTGGTACACTACCAGCCTGCCTATGCGCGTCGTAAGCAAGGAAAATGTACCCCCGACTGCCCATGTGCTCTGGAGCGGGCTTGAAATTTGTGGCTGCCATTTGGGCAACAATGGGCAGCTGCCGAGTGCCTATGTTTGCGTGAACATATGTGAGCAAACAAGAACATTACGCTGTCTGACATGGTCAGTAATACAATATATATATATATATATATATATATATATATATATATATATATATATATATATACATCTACATATGTACCTATGTTACCAGACATCGACAGTATGTTGCCATTCCATGAACTCTTACCAACGGCTACGAAATGTCCAAATGTGTCAATGCTCCCACTAAGTGCTTGCATTGAAACTCTGGTTGTCTGACCGTCGGCGCTCACCAACCTTCCTGCGCCCACCTCCAGCCCGCGAGCACCGGCTCATGCCGAAGCCCGGTCGCGGCGGGGTGCGCTGAAGGCTCCAGTGTGTCATGGGGCCGGTGGCTCGGTGCGCCGGCGAAGTCCGGCGGCGCGAATTAGGTCCGAACTTGCCCGCTCGCTGCCGGTCGTTGCTGGCAAGTTGTGTCGTTTCGCCCTGCGTCGTGGGGATGGGGATGTGCTCGAAGGAAAAGGCTGCCCGCCGCCGTCACTGATGACTGTCAATGTATGGTCTGTCGCTATCGGCCGCCTCCACTGGTCAGTGTGCGGAGGGTCTGTCGTTACCGGCTGCCTCCAATGATCAGTGTGTAGAGGGTCTATCGTTGGTGACCGCCTCCACTGGTGGCTGTCAGTACGTGAAGGGTCTTTCGTTGGTGATCGCCTCCAGTGCTGGCTGTCAGTACGTAAAGGGTCGGTCGTTGGTGACCGCCTCCACTGGTGACCGTCAGTATGTGAAGGGTCTGTCGTTGGTGACCGCCTCCACTGGTGACCGTCAGTATGTGAAGGGTCTGTCGTTGGTGACCGCCTCCACTGGTAACTGTCAGTACGTGACGGGTTTGTCGTTGGTGACCGCCCTCACCTCTCATTGGTGGCTGTCAGCATGTGAAGGGTCTGTCGTTGGTGACCACCGCCACTGGTAACTGCCAGTATGTGAAGGGTCTGTGGTTGGTGACCGCCTCCACTGGTGGATGTCAGTAGATGAAGGGTCTGTCGTGAGGTCGGTGTGTAGTAGTTCATGTAAATTTCGCGTCAGATATTGGGCATCATTGGGCGTGATCGCGGAGAACTTGCAACAGTAAATATCTACTGTGGGCTAGTCTGTGGGTAGCTTGTTTTTGCTGTTCCCTGTCATTTCGGCCCCTCATTTGCTGTTGGTCGTGGATCGGTCGTCAAAGAAATAGGATGATAAGCACGGACGCCCCCAATTATTTCGAATACGGCATAAGGGTTGAAACTGGCCTCGAAACAGTCGATGGACGACTGACTCCATCTGACCCATTTCTCAGCCAAACCCTGTTCGCTGGCACCCTCCCTTCCGCGTTCTGTCTTACTTATGCATTATGCTATCTGGAATCTCTGACATCGCAGGCTGGAGCCAATCCCAAGTCATGGCCCTACTCTGGCATTATCCCAACCCGGCTCCGTTGACCCCCCGCAGGGTGTCCACGTTGCTGCAGTTACTGGGGGCGGGCAGGGGTGTCAGCTATGTCCCGTATCTCCAGGGCCAGTGCAGATCCCTTTCGCGGCGGCTTCGGCGGCGTTGGTCCACAGTTCACGTGATCGTGTGCTGAAGCCTGTGCTGGACACATCAGGGGGGGGGGGGCCTGGTGGGGTGGGGTGCACGCCGCCCGTCCAAAATGGCCGCTCCCCTTCCCCTGCCCCGCCCCTTGTTCGGGCGCCGGCCCGTGCGGCACAGCTCTTGCAGAGGCGGCTGTTGGGCATTGCGTGGTGTTTTGAGGGGTAGTGCTGCGCACGCGGGGAGCTTTGAATTTTCATGAGATGTCCTGGTCACGCCATTTGATGGTTTGCTTTTGCTGCAATGCGACTGCATACCAGGAAAGTGAGCATTTGTTACGAGTCTCTTCGTACATGCTCCACGAAACACACATATTTGGGACGTTTTGCACTCACTGCTTGTAAGGGTCGTCTGTGTGACCAGTGAACGGTAAATTCAAAGTCATGTTAATTGCGCAAGTAATCTGTGCGTCTTGTATCTGTGTCATTCACGCTCACAACGTTTCTCTCGTATAATCCCAGTAAAGGTGGTGCGTTGGTTATCCTGATTGTACGATTTGCCTAGTTGCGTTGCAGTTTCTCTAGATGCCCAAACTGCAGCTTATATGGCTGGCGTATTCAGGAATAGCCCAGGCACACATTGCGGTTAGGAAATTTGCCCCAAATAGATTTTGCGCTGGACCGTTAGTCTTTTGAACTAGGAATATATTGTCTAAGTCAATGGACCAGCTCTCTTTGGGACTTCGAATGAAATGACGCCGTCCCTAGTCCAGGGATGATACTCCTCCCACGGGTGAAAGGAGACGGCACCACCGAAGCCATTACTAAAGCGACCGCACTTTTTTCGTCCCCGGGGAACAATCGAGGCGAGTGGACTGAGAGGATTACGTGGCTCAGCCCGCCTGGCCGCCCCCTGGGGCTGCCGTCAGATCCAGATGGACGGGCTGCAGCGAGCGGTGCTTCAACAGGAACGGAAAATGATCCGGTGGCAGGGCAGGTGGGGCGCGCGCGGCCCGCCACAAGCGGCAACCCTGGCTCAGGGGGAAAAGCGTGAAAGGAAGCCAACCGCGCTGGGCAAATAAAATCGCTCGCTCGTGGGGGGTTACGTGACGTGTGTTTCGCTGCTGTGTTTCAGGCATTCACGAGGACATCATTGTGCCGCCGTCATGGATCGTCAAGCTGCCCCGCAGAGGAAGCTTCAAGTCCAGCCTCCGCAAGTCGCCCAAGAAGAGGTCCTCTAGTCGTCGGAAAAGCCGGGAATGGGTGAGAACTTGAGATGCAGTAGTGCGGTGCAAGCCGACACTGAATGTCGGTGGCACCGGAGCGACAATTGAGCGAATAGCGCCGGCGCTTTGCCAGCATCAGGAAATGTTGACATGCATGGAAGGCGTTGCAAGTCGGTGCAGCCCACGTTGCCAGTTTGGTGCCCGCACATCGGGTGGGGTAGGAACCTGTCGCCATGAGGTCATTGCCAGGTTTTAGAATAGTTTTAAAAGATTGCCCCACATTTGGGGCGCGTTTAAAAAGCATAGTCCGGTGAAACCTCAGAACCAATTACATATAATGGTGACACTGGGTAGTGCCGCTGTGGCACTATCAAGATATAATGGGAAGGTTAATTTGTGTTCTTAGAATCCAAATCACGCTGTCGTTCATGCTTACGCTTGACAAGTCCGAACGTCGAGTCACAGCACTACACTTTTTTCTTGGTGGATCCAGAGTGAAGGTCTGGTCCGCGACAACTGGAGTTGTCACGACCGCCGTCGTCATGACAACTGTCGCCATCATGGCGACGGCAGTTGCAGCAACTCAGCAGCTAGAGTTACCGTCCTTGAGGTGTTCTAACCCGTACATTGTGGGTTAGGCGGTTAAAAGTGGCACCTGTGCTAGTAAGAATGACGTCAGCGCAAATGAACGTTTGCAAATGGTTCGGTGGGTGACGAGGGCTACTTACTGACAAGCGCATTGGTTGACGTTTGGGACAGTGCGTCACTGTAAACCATGTGATACTCTGCTGTCTCCCAAATTCAAAGTGTGCTTCGAAAAGACCCACTGCGCTAAACGCGGTAGTGGGAAATCAAAGCCATAGTGTAACGGTTTGCTAGTTTGTTGTGATTATAGCTTCATGTGTTTATGTTGTTTTTCCAAATTACTTTTTCAAGCTTCCGTGGCATTTAAAGCACAAAGATATTTTGGCAAATTAGTGCATTGCAAACATTGCGGAAAGCACACGCAAAAAGCAAGGCAAATGAAAAGTTTACTTTCACGGTGATGAGTAGGGGGCCCAGTCAGATTTCTTCTGCCGAAAGCATTGCCTCAAATCAAAGTTTTGAGCTATTCAGAAGAATTTCCAGAAAACCGCATTACTGATCAAATCGGACGCGTCTGATCTAATAAACGAAAGGTACACGAAAGGTGGCCTACCCCCTTCTGATCTAGAACCGACGACAGCCCGACTTCATAAAATACAACTACGACTTACGCTCTTTTCAGTGACCCATTGTTAGTGTAGGTGCTGCCTGTGAACTGTTCAGGTATTTAATCATTCTCATTTTTTCTAATCAGATTAAAGATCCCCTTGAGTGGTCCCCGTCACATGCACATATACGGTGCAATCAAAATTATGAGTTTTTTTCCGTTTCGTGCGACGAACTGCCAGTGTATGCACGGATGTAAATTTGCATTGCGGGGATGCGCTAGTATCGTTGTATCGAAGCGAATTCCATTGTTTTGAAAATCAGCTGTAAAGATGGCGGATGCGGAAGCAGCCACGGCTGGAGCAGGCTGGTCTTATTATGTCAGGGGCTCATGTAAGATGAAGAAACCAAGACTGTTACATGCCAGAGGCTTGCTTTTTTGGTTTCAAGTTTTAGGATGCTCCAACCTCCACCCACATCACCAATGCGTGGCGTTGGGGCATGACATGAAATATAAAATACCTAAGACGCGTATTTTCTATCCACATCAATAGAGCTAATGTTGAGGCGTGTAAATCCGAATGCTATCCAAAATTATAAGCACATTTTCATCAACGTTAGCTTCTTTCTTCCAGCTCGACGTCTTGCTACTACGCTATCGTGTCTGCTGCACTTATCATCTTACACCACATCGTATTACACTCAGCCATCGATCGCACTCAGTAATTTGCGTCATCAAACTCGGTATTAATGTCGGCTGAAGCCAGCGCTGTCATTTTCTCGTCATCCGACCATGGCAGGCGGGTGGGTGGTAATCACATCAGCAACAAGGGTCATCTCATTAGTGATCAATGTAATACGCTCCGCCACGAGCGTGAGCTCTGCTCCGCCACCACGCACTCAATCGATGCGTGGTGTTCGCGACCATGATGCTGGTGATTGTGTTAGTCTCGGGCTCCCTTAGCCCAAATGAAAGGCATACGCTTCACTGGATGTATTAAATGCTTACCCTGGACCAGCCAGCTACCTTTTGTGCCCGCTCGTCCTTGACAGGTCGACGATTTTTTTTAGATGTCTCTGCATGTTTGTTGCTTTGCGCTATCAAAAGTAACAGCGAACTTGCTGCGCAACTCCGTGCGTACGAATGCGTCTGGTTTTGAAGCGTGAGCCCGGATATAGCCCGTGTCACGTACTCCAATGTAATGGCGGAGCACCGGACATCTGAGGCCATTTTATGTCACAGCGTGCGACTGCATTCCTACCGCAGATCGATAAGGACCAGACGCGGGCGTTCGCCATCAAGCCCATTCCAACGGCCAACGTGCACCCTGTCATCGTGTTCCTCAACCCCAAGAGTGGCGGTAACCAGGGCGCCAAGCTGATGCAGAAGTTCCAGTGGCTGCTCAACCCTCGTCAAGTGTTCGACCTCACTCAGGGCGGACCGCGAGAAGGGTGAGTCCGGCACCGTCACGGAGGAAAGCGCTTTGCTCCCATCGGAGGCATGGAGTATTTTGGTACGCTAACCTGGAACGTCGTCTCGGTGGCCGGACAATCGAACCAAGCATCTTCAGGCCGCGCACTGCCGCGTCGCTAGTGAAGCGTGCGATCCAGCAGGAAGCCGGCGCCGCATTCAATAGCTGTCAGGCAACCAAAAACATGAGGTTGCCCGGCATCGGAGCTATTTCCAAGAATTACGTCATGGTAGCCCACACGCTGTAATATCCCCGTGCATATGAACTAATTACGTATGAAGTACACAAACTTCGGCAAAAATGTCAAAACATAGTTGAGAATAGGATACTAGTGTTTTCGCGATGCATAAATTCGCTCCAAGTAAGTTGATAACACGAACGAGGACTTTGTATGACATACATTTTTAGACATACGCTTTTTCAGCCAATGCCTTAACTTCACCCAAAGTCCAGGATCATACCAGGCTTGGAAACGGTGGAGATCGGTCGAGGGCGTCGGATGCTGGCCACGCCATTATTGTTTACACTGATGTCGTGTGGAGCAGTGCGGACTTTGAGAATCATTTAATTCAAGGAGCACTTACAGTGTACCATTTTTCGGCATGTGAGGTCTGTAGGTACCACATATATATATATATATATATATATATATATATATATATATATATATATATATATATATATATATATATATATATATATGAACAGGAGGCTGATAGGATATAAAGTTTATTTTGTCGCGTCTACTCCAGATATGCCACGGAATAGTTGTAGTGTCGTCCGCTCTCACAGCCCGACCAAACACTAAGTCAGGTGTTACCTTGAGTATTTGCCCAATGCCTCGGTAATAACAACAATAACAGCAATAAAAAGTAATAACAAAAGTAAAACAATATAACAATAAATAACAAAAGTAAAAAGTAATAAAAAAAGTAATAACAACAATAACGTCCGAGGCGTCCGAACACTTCGCGCCCCTTCCACACGCCACCACCCAAGGCCAACTCTCTCGCGCAACTGCAAGTGCCTGGCGCGTAGGCGCTCTAAACAACTGCCATACACTACAATAGTGTAAACAAATCGGCAAGTTGTGGTAGGAGTAGGTCTGGCATGATGCCTACTCGTATAAGCATGCTCTTTTGTGTACACACAGACCGCAATTTTTTAACATATAGTTATTTAAAAACCTTATTTTAATGATCTGCAAAGCGTTTCTAACCAAAAATAAGCCACCAAAGTCGTGCCGCTAAGATATAGACGCTAGGAAACTTTTAAGATTTATGTTAACCGTCGCACTGTAATGCTCATAAAAAACGTCTGCGTGCACACCAAAATTTAATTGTCTTTCAAGCAATCTTAAGAAGTTCGCAATTACCGCCAGCCATTGCCCACAACGGACGCTACAATGATGGTCGGGGTTTGTATCCATTTGTTGCGTTCCGGGGAGCTGGGCCGTAATGACGTCACCGCGAGGCTCCTCCTTTCCGTAATGCTGAAACGCAGAAGTGAGCTTCCGGTGGGTCATGGCAGTTGCAATGACCTGTAAGCGATATGCTGCTTTCATCCCTCTGCTTCAGCTCTGTCTGCGCTTTCGGTAGTGGGTTTTGAAAGCTCATGAATACCGTTAGAAATTGCCTGGGGTGCCCGCTTGCCAAGAAATTGATGGAAAATAAAGTGAGAAATGTTAAATTTGAACTACCGAAAGCTGTAAGCCTCAGATATCTGCTGGTGGTGTGGCACGCTGCTCAGTGGGGTGTGCCGCACCATAAGGGGGCTCAGTGGGGTATGCCGCACCGCAAGGGGGCTCAGTGGGATGTGCCGCACCACGAGAGGGCTCAGTGGGGTGTGCTGCACCACGAGGGGCTCAGTGGGGTGTGCCGCACCACAAGGGGGCTCAGTGGGGTGTGCCGCACCACAAGGGGGCTCAGTGGGGTGTGCCGCACCACAAGGGGGCTAGGTGGGGTGTGCCGCACGACGAGGGGCTCGCTGAGTTGATAGCACGGGCGGAATGTGGCAGTCATGTTGGACTGCAGACTGAAGCGAGCCTAGTGAAACGAGCAGGTTTTGCCTCAAGTGAAGAAGCTAGTGCTGCAGATTAGCCTGAAAGGTGATCAATAGGCTCTCCTTACTGACAATAGACGGTTGTCTGGGTGGGAATCTGAAACGCAAAGTAAGTATCCCGGTGTTTTGGTTGAATGAAAAGACGTCCCGGATGGGCTCGTGAATACGCAGAGTCCCTAGCTCTTTCAGGGACTGCTGGCGAACTGACGCTGTCTAGAAGCTTTAGTGCCATCCCAGGGAAAGAACAGCCTTTAAGGGACTACCACTGTTGGGCAGGGCCGTCTCCGGATAGGTACTGGTAGTATGGTGGTTAAGCCGCGGGTATGGGAAGCCAGAGGTAAGAGGTTCTGTTTTGCCCGTCCTGCCTAGTGAGAGGCAGGGGACGCATAGAGCATCAGTGGCTGAGTGCTTCGTTAAGTCCCAGTGACACTGCTGGCCTATGGATGAAAGAAAGCTAAGCAGTTCTTAATAAAATTGTCATTGGTGGAAAATGTATGTTTTTAGGACATTTGCTCATATAGCACAAAAGGAGCTAACCTGTGTCGGCTATCCCAACACACCTGTGAAAGTAAGCTGTGGCTGCCTTCGGCTGCTTTTTGCTATGTCTCGACGTCTTCATTCGTGTTCAACGCCATTAAGCCGGGACGTTTGACAGTGTGCGTTTGCACCGGCTTGATAATTGAGCAACGGTGATGGTCGGCAACAATATCGATAACTGGCCTCATTGGTCGGTGGGTAGGTCAGCGGAAACGTCGTCTTTGGCCAGCCAGCAGTGGTCAGCGGATCGGAGTCGAGTGGTGCTGATGGGCTGGCGTCATTATCTAGCATAATTGGCTCCGGGGATGCAGCCGCCTGTTTTTGCATTGGGCGATTTCTTGTCCGCCAGTGACACGAGCTGTAGCCTTTCGCATGCAACACAACATCCATTAGCTTTGGTTAGACGATTTATGGCCATAGGTACGACTATTATGAACGTTGGTTGCTGTGGTCCAATGCGGTGACAAAATGTCCTTTGCTGTGTACACCCCTCAGGCCGACGCTTCAGAAACCCTTCCGCCGCTGTCAGCGGCCTATATGGCCACTTTGGGACATGTAGGCCGCTTTTCGTAGCAGGCCGTCTTTTCCATAACATGTTTCCACCGCTCCGAACACCGCTGGCTCACGCGATATTTTGCATGGTTTAATGCGTCATGAACAAGCCCACGTGTAGACACGTTTTCTGCGACTCTCTTGTAGCGATTTTTCACTGCCAACTCCAAACGGCAGTATAAAAACAAGGTGATGCATGCACCTTATGCTTCATGAGCGCTTGTTAAAACCTAGTGGTAAAGATGCGATGGCCCGCTCTTGAAAAACTTCATAATAGATCCTAGCAAGCAGTGCGTGTACCAAAAATTCGAAATCGATGTAATCCTATTTCGCCGTTACGGACTATCAGCGACGAAGTTCAGGCTGGGTGAGCAGCGGAGCACGCGAGCACCGCCGACCCCCGGGCGCGCCGGTGCCGTGGGAGGCGGAGGGGCACTCCGCTCGTGTACACTGCCGCCGCCTGTCCTCCGCGCCCGATCCTTACGGGCGTGCCGCGCGACCGGACGCGCGACGCGACCGGCTAATCCGGCCCGTCGAACGGGATCGTGTGTCCAATCAGTTGCTTGACGGCGGTGCGTGCCGGCGGGAGGCAGCCGGCCGAGCGTGGGCGCCGCACGTGCCGGCCGGGATCAGGACACCTTAGCTGGCTGATTGTCGCTGCTGAGCGGAGCATCTCGGGCGTCGCAGCCGGCACCAGCAAACCGGTGAACGCGCGGCACTGCGACGCGGAGCGCGATCGCCACGCGGCTGCGTCACCGTGGAGCAGCCAGCTGTCGCCTCCGGATGATTGTCTCGCCTTTTGGCTGGGCGCTTGCGAGCAGTGCCGGGATGGTGTCCCGCGTCCTCGTCCGTGACGTCCCATTTGTGACTCGACTGCCCCTGGGGCCTCACGGCGGCAATTGTATCTTCCCCGGGACGTTTCGAAAATTAGGTATTTTCCAAATTGACGTTCCGTGCGACACTCACAGCGATTGGCACATCGCGCCGAGCAGTTCTTCGCGTGTGAATGTAAACGGCGATCGCCCGATGCACCATTGTTGACGGTGCCACGCTTAGGTGGCGAACGGGGCGCCATTGCTTGGACAATGATTCTACAACTTGTACTGCTTTTGAGCTTTGCCGTTTGGCCCGTCGGTATTGGCCGGAGAAAGCAAGACCGAGCGGCGCGAGCGTCCTGCGGGTGCTCGGCCCGTCCACGGCGACTACAGGGCATCGCTCGCGGACTCCACCGGCTCACAGTGGACAACAGTGGTGACGCAAATCCCGCCGGAGTGCCTCGCCCTGCCCTGGCGTCCGGCGCCGGCACGGCCGTCCGGGTGACCCGGCTCGCGTCGACGCGCGCGACCTGGCCGCGCCGCGCCGCGAGCCGCGAGCCGCGATCGACCTGACGCCGGAGCGGGCCGTCCCAGCCGTCCCCTGACCGGCCTCGGCCGGCGCCAGATCCGGGTGCGCCGGCTCGGCTGGGTCATGAATTAGGCAGAGGCGGCCGCTCGTTACCGTTTGCACGCCCGGCCGGCGGCCGCACGACCGGCCGGGCCCACTGCAAATGAAATGGACTCGGCACGTAGGGCCGGCGCCTGCGCAGACGACTCGACGCACTGTCGGGGGTAAGGCCCTTTCTTAGAACGGCCGCCACCCGAGGTGCGACTCGCCCGGCCCGCGACGTTTCCTGCTCCCTGAGTTATCGCACCAGTATCGCTGAAGCACTCATTCACCCAGGGAGGCATCACATCAGAGGACCACTTCGGCGATTGCAGTATTCATTCCCAAAAGGGGTGTAAATGCGAGCAGCACTTCCAACTTGTGGTCATTAGGGTCTCAACGGTTGTGAAATGAATGACACTTATTCAGATTGAAAGGCACCTTTTCAGGTCTTTAAAGGTTTTGGCTGTGTGCATCTCGGCATAACAACTAATGACACCATCAAGAATAATGTGAGTGAGCAAGTAAGCTGCATCGCCTTGTTTACCGTATACGCTCGCTCCTCAGGAACACAATTTCCCTGCGGCCCTATCAGGATGTTTTTGCCCTGGTATCCAGGAACTCGTCGGCCTCATGGGCCCTCTGGGGTGAATGGGGCTCCGACGATCCAGCGGCCGTCGGGAGCTGACCTGCCTGCTTTCTGTGGCCGCCGGCGTCGTCCGCCGACCGCGGCCGATGGTCGGCCCCGGATCGGCCGCGGAGCGCCGGCGCTGCCGTGCGGCGGCATCGGCCGGCGCCGCTCCGGTGGTGTCGCGGACGGCAGCGGCCGCTCCAGTGCCCGCTGCTGGCGAGCTGCGCAGTCACAGCCGCCGTGCCGGCAGACGGTCACGTGATGACGGACGTGGGCGGCACGCCCTCGCGATCCCGTCTAGAGGCCGGCGTGAGTTTCGTCCCAGTCAGACGCGATTGTGCCACAGCCGCGGGATGTAGCGTCCTGTTCGTACGGTGGTATTCGGCTTAAGTCGCTGTCTCTCTCCCCCTTGATCTGGAGGAGGGAGCAGTAAGAACATTGCTCATTGAAAGGTACGGTAATCGCTTTTTGCGTCATGTATTTTGACTGGGTCATGTAGTGAAGTGCATCAGGAAGCTTGAGTAGGTGTTTTGTTGAAGGGAGTTTTCCACATTGGTATGGGGCTTTGAACTGAAATGGCCATCTTTAAGATCAGCTGGTGCAGTTCACAGCCCTACCCTTTGTATGACCTAAACTCCTCCAGTTTTTGAGCCATGCGCCCGCGAAGATGCCCAGACTATTTCGAGCTCACCCAGGCATTTATGATGTCATAATAACGTCATCCAAATCCTGCCATTCCACTGGCCACTCGGCAATCAAGGGCCGAACAACACATCATTGTCGAGTGATATCTGGCGTTCGTGGGCACGATTTCCAGATATAGTGGCCGCCAATTGACTCTCAGTCAATGTTGTTCAAGGCATGATTTGGTTATCACTAAAGGATTCAAGTGAATTTGTGCTCTGTTACCAAATTTGTCGAACCTTAAGTCATTAAGATATTGTTCTTGGGTTACCGATTAGCCGCGGTGTTCATATTAACGCCTGCAAAAGCTAGACCATGAATGGCAAATGACATGCAATTTTAACAAATTCGTGTTATGCAGCTGCCGCTTTCATGGCACTTTTGCAAATAAGTGATACATATCAGTATCCTCACGACAAAAAAGCGGTAGGATTTTTGGAATGACGGCATTGAGTATAAAAATGGAATTGAATATATCGAATTTGGTAGAAACCCAAAATATATATATAACTTTTAGGATTTTGTGCATTATGCGTAGTCGTTGCTTTCTGTAAGCTTCGTACATAACTGACATATATTGGCATCCTCGCAATATATAAAAGAGGTGCAATTTTCCGGCATGGTTGAATTGTGTAATGCTGCTTACGCTGCCTATCGACGGCATGAGCGGTGACGTCCCCAGCGTGCAATAGTTCTTTTCAGCTGACAAAGTCAGGACTATTTTATGGCTCATTTCTTCACACGGTTATTTGCCACCACGTGTGGCTCTCGCGTGGTCCCATTATCTGGCGTTGAACTTTCAAATGGCATACGTGACTCTAACCGCTAATGTCGTGGTTGTGTGGGTGTTTGCGTCGCTCTCTTGCGTTATCTTGGCTGTTGCTAAAGAAAACATGTCGGGGAAGCGTGAGTGGTATGCTTCTTGTGTGTGTGTGTGTGTGCGTGCGTGCGTGCGTGCGTGCGTGCGTGCGTGCGTGCGTTCGTGCGTGCGTGCGTGCGTGCGTGCGTGTGTGTGTGTGTTTTACATCGGGACGAGCGTCTTGGATGAAACGCAACATAGCATGTCAGGCTGTTCGTTCCGGTACCCCAGTTGGTTAGAGCGCATGCCCTTGTAATTATCAGCCCGTGCCGGGCTGGGTTCGAGTCGCTTTAGGCGCTCGCTGCTCGGCTCTAGTTGAGATTGCCTACGGCCGGTGGCAGCGGCCGTGCGAAAGGTAACGTGGCATAAGGGGACGAGGAGGAGGACAGACTGTGCCGAGCACTACGGTACGCCAATCATCCGCCGCAAAATTGTACCGTCGACCTGGAGTGTCGTAATGAGGTGGTGGGGGGGTAAGGCTCACGCAATAATCACTATTCAGCGTGGACGTTCAGCCAGAAATGGATGAAATCAAAAGGGCTGAATCCTTCTTAATGACTGTGTAGCAGGGGCGCAGTCCAGAGGGCCATTTCTCTTCTGCCTATAGTGTATTTTTAGTACACATTTTCCTGACAGGTCGGCAATCAATGAGATGCGTGCTCACCGAGCTTCGCCCCCCCCCCCCTAAGGAAAACCCTGGCTAAATCCCCGATAGGTGATGCATGAAGGCTGAGGCAAGCCAACGAGTGGGCTCATGCGTGGTCCTGTTCTCCTGGACAAATCGCGAGTAGACAAGACCTTAGGCAAACGACGGGTACTTTTTGATCCTGTTTCCAGAGATTACAATGTACCTACGTTTCGTCCTTATTGCCTTTTTCTGAACCTGTACTGTCCTGAAGATGTGCCACATGCACTGTTTTCAGTCATGTCGCTTGGTGTCATCTCCAGCGCAGGCTGCTGCCCGTTCAGCTTGGGAATGCATCACCACGAGCCGCCTATCCGAAAATGTTCTGCTTTGTGGCCCTGGTATGAGGATGCACCACACAGTGACCGCTGTCCGAACGTGTCTTGCCCTGCCTGCCCCAATGTGGAAATGTACCGCGCCACGCCCCGGTCTGGGGATCAGCACAGCGCATCACCACAGCACCACAGCACCACAGCACCACAGCGCGCTCGTATCCTGAAATGTACCGCGCCACGCCCCGGTCTGGGGATCAGCACAGCGCATCACCACAGCACCACAGCACCACAGCACCACAGCGCGCTCGTATCCTGAAATGTACCGCGCCACGCCCCGGTCTGGGGATCAGCACAGCGCATCACCACAGCACCACAGCACCACAGCACCACAGCGCGCTCGTATCCTGAAAGTGTGCGTCTGTTCGCCGCAGGCTGGAGATGTACCGCAAGGTGCCGAACCTTCGCGTGCTGGCGTGTGGTGGCGACGGCACGGTCGGCTGGGTGCTCTCCGTGCTGGACCAGATGAACTTCAGCCCGCCGCCCGCTATCGCGGTCCTGCCGCTCGGCACAGGCAACGACTTGGCGCGCGCGCTCGGCTGGGGCGGGGTGAGTGCCGGTCCGCTGGACTGGGGCGGGGTGAGTGTCGATCTGTTCGGCTGGAGCGGGGTGAGTGTCGGTCCGCTCGACTGGGGCGGGGTGAGTGCCGGTCCGCTGGACTGGGGCGGGGTGAGTGTCGGTCCGTTCGGCTGGAGCGGGGTGAGTGTCGGAGCCCTCGGCTGCGGCGGGTTGAGGTCGGCGCGCTCGTTTGGGTCAGGTTAGTGCCGGAGTGGCTTGGCGGGGGCGAGGTGAATGCCAGCTGTCGGTTGGGGTGAGGTGAGCGTTGGATGTTAGCGGGGGCGGGGTGAGTGTCCGGGGTGCTCTGCTTGGGTGGGGGGAGTGTCGGGACGTTCGGCTGGAGCACTGTGAGTGTCCGGGTGCTCTGCTTGGGTGGGGGGAGTGTCGGGCCGTTCGGCTGGAGCACTGTGAGTGTCCGGGTGCTCTGCTTGGGTGGGGGGAGTGTCGGGCCGTTCGGCTGGAGCACTGTGAGTGTCCGGGTGCTCTGCTTGGGTGGGGGGAGTGTCGGGCCGTTCGGCTGGAGCACTGTGAGTGTCCGGGTGCTCTGCTTTGGGTGGGGGGAGTGTCGGGCCGTTCGGCTGGAGCACTGTGAGTGTCCGGGTGCTCTGCTTGGGTGGGGGGAGTGTCGGGCCGTTCGGCTGAGGCCGAGATGAGTGTGGGTGTCGGCTGGGGCTGGGGGAGTGTCGGGGCGGGAGCCCGGCACCAGTGGCAGCGCTGGTCGGCCCTGAGTCCCGCCCCGTCAGTTTCGTTTCGGGAGTGGGGTTAACCCGGTACCAAGCGGCAGGGGAAGCTCCGCACACGGTCCGTGCCGCCTTGTCGGCCACTTACTAAGCTCCGGCCGCGGTACTCATACTGCAGAGAGACGCCAAAGTTTTGACACGGCCGTGGCCAGTGCACCCTCAGCCGATCACCACGTGGGGAACTTTGGATGTTATAGTGTTCGACGAGCTGACTGTAGCGCAGACGGGCCGCATCCCTTGTCCCCGGTCCGGATCCCCTCTCTCCCCAAATCAGGCCTCACTCGCGGACCTCCGGGGAGATCCGAAGCTGCCCGACACTCATTCTTCCGAGGATGATCCTACAGTCTAAGTGGTTCTTCAGAGGACACGGGCAGAGTTTAGTTGCAAAATGACCCTGGTGCTGTTTTGGCGTTTGGCTCGGGCAAAGCCAGCTGTCGCGTCTCAGCCATTTTGTGCGACTCGTTGCTGTGAAATGAAAGCTTACAATGGCCGTCGAGGATTTAAAGTCCTGCAATAGTCTGCAGAAGTTGATTGCATACCGCGCACCAATGCGTCTGTTACGCCGAGTTTGATACACAACTCCCAGTAACACCTCAAGCGATTCTCTGTCGCCCTGACAATCAGCACCGCCAGCTGGCATCGTCGGCCGCCGCCCCGCGGGCCGGCGTCTCGCCACGGCAGCCGGGCGCCCTCCCAGCGATCTGCACCACAACCGGGCGCGCTTTAACGCCCCAGCGTCGCCCTCAGGCCGGCCGTTCGGCGCCGGCTCGGCGTGCCGTCCGGCCGGTGGGCCGCGCCCTCACACGCCGCCTCCTCCCGACCGACGGCCCTCTCCCGGCCGGCCATCGATCGGCCACCGGGCCAATCTGGAGATCCTTCCGGTCGAGACAAGGCTCCGGACGTGGTGCACAGCAGAACCATTTGCGCCGTGATTGCTGGCGGCGCAGTTGGGCCGCGGAGGCGTGCGGGGACGCGCGCCATCCAAGTTACTTCCCGTGTTCTCCGCCGGTCCCTGGTCGCGGCAATCACGGCTCGATATTGGATCCACGTCAGTCCAAAGGGCTGTTGGGGCCGCTCGCCTCGTCGCTTGGTCGTGGACTTGCTCTGACATCTTCTGCGATCGGTCTGTCGCGCTTTTCCTCTCCGTGGTCTTGCTCTTCCAGTCGTCTTGTATGTTTTTTGTCTTCTCTGTACATATATATATATATATATATATATATATATATATATGTGTGTGTGTGTGTGTGTGTGTGTGTGTGTGTGTGCGCGTGTGTGCGAGTGCGTGTGCGTGTGCGTGTGCGTGTGCGTGTGCGTGTGCGTGTGCGTGTGCGTGTGCGTGTGCGTGTGCGTGTGCGTGTGTGTGTGTGTGTGTGTGTGTGTGTGTGTGTGTGTGTGTGTGTGTGTGTGTGTGTGTATGTATGCATACTGTCTTTCCCTTCTTCTCTTTCTCCTTTCTTCCTTTTCCCTCCTTTCTTGTCAGCTCCGTATCCTTCTTTCATCTTTTCCTCTCTTCTCTTCATTTTCCTCTCCTCTCCGCACCCTGTTTCTCTCTTTCTCGCTATCGCTTTCTCGCCCCCTTGCTCACGCTGTTGCTGTCTTACGCTGATATTCCGTCCCCGTCCCGACCCCGACCCCAAGCCCGTGCCCGTCGCGTGCTGGCCCCGTCCCGTGCCCGTCTTCCATCATCCTCCGTGCCCGCACTGACCTCTGCGGCGCGGTGTCGGCTCGTCCGTCCGGACCGGCTGACCCGCTCCCGCGGCCGCCATCTGCCGAGTGGCCGTCGATGGCCGTCGGACGCCGTCAGCGACCGTCAGCGGCCGTTCCACCGCTATCGCAGCCCATGCAGATACAGCGGGCCAGCCGTTAAGACCGCCCCCTCTGACTCGGTGGCCGCCGGAGCGCCCTCGGCGCCGGCTGCGGCCAGTTCGCGCCCGTTCCCAGCGGCCCGCGCTGGGGTGTGCCGCCGCCGCCGCTCCCGCAGCGTCCGGCCAGTCTGTGAGGACCGCCGCCCATCGGCGTGCGCTGGGTGAGGCCGGTGCGACTCTGTTTGCGTGTTCCAGACCTTATGCCGCCAGTGCGGTGTGCTGCAGACGTCCCAGCGGCTGTTGCCGGCGGGTGACGGTCGATGGCCGCGTGCGGGCCGCTTCCGTCGGCAGCGTTTCAGTCTCGCACGCGCTGCACCGGCAGTAACCATGGATACATCAGTCTGCCGTTTTCAACTGCGTAGCGGCGGGGGTATGCAGCTGTTCCAGCAATCGAGTGAATGGCTGCGCAACGCGCTCTGGGCTTTTTATGCCAGGTGAACTGTCAGAACTTCCACTGGCTTTCATCTGAAGTGCGTTCCTCGCCGTCGTTGGCGCGGATGTCATCCAATAGCCACACATGTCTCCCACATGAACGGCCAGCGGCTGCACACCCCGCGCCACCTTTGATCAGCACCATTATGCAGATCAAAGGCCGGGCAGTAATGCGAGCCGCGCAATATGCGCCATCCATTTGGTCGCTCCGTGGACCTGTTTGCCGAGATGCCGGTCACGTGGTTGTGCCGGATATCAGCATCCCTGGCGCGGGCCGCCACAGGCGCCAGGCCAGGGTGCTCGCCGCAGAGACCGGCGGACACGGCCGAGGCGAGTGGGGTCCGCCGGCTGCCAATGGGAGCCGCTGGCGTGCTGGTCGGAGAGACCGGCAGACAACGACCGAGGCGAGCGGGTCGCCGGCTGCCAGTGGGAGCCGCTGACGTGCTGGTCGGAGAGACCGGCAGATACGCCGAGGCGAGCGGGGTCCGCCGGCTGCCAATGGGAGCCGTTGACGTGCTGGTCAGAGACCGGCAGATACGGCCGAGGCGAGTGGGGTCCGCCGGCTGCCAATGGGAGCCGTTGACGTGCTGGTCGGAGAGACCGGCAGATACGGGCCGAGGCGAGCGGTGTCCGCCGGCTGCCAATGGGAGCCGCTGGCGTGCTGGTCGGAGAGACCGGCAGATACGGCAAGCGTGTCCGCCGGCTGCCAGTGGGAGCCGTGGCGTGCTGGTCGGTGAGACCGGCGGACACGACCGAGGCGAGCGGGGTCCGCCACTGCCAATGAGAGCCGCTGACGTGTGGTAGGAGACCGCATCCGCACTACCTCGGCAGGTCAAGGCCGCCGGCACGCCGGTACAGGCCACCGGTTCCGGGACGACGGCGGGACATCGGGCCTGCGGCCGAGATGCTAGAACTGGTTGATGGAACACATAGCCCGTGGGGCGGGGCCGCTGCTGTTTACTTTGAGTGCTAGGTGCCTCAGAACGGCGGCGCGAGGACAGAATTCGGGGCTTCACCGCAGCCGATTGCCCGCCGAGGCCCGGCCGGGCAAAATGAGACCGACGCCTGCAAATGTCATCAGGGTGTGTATGGGTGTCGTGTGAGTGGGTGGGAGAGGCACGTTGAGAGCAGAATTGTGGTTAACAGGTTACTGGCGCCCTTACTGGGCCGCAAACGAGATATTCCCGCAGTTAGGCAGGCTTCCTTGACAAAAGCTAGCTCCAGCGACGCCCGGCCCAGCTGATGAATTTGTGTTAATTTCCGGTCATAATCTGTCGTAAGTCCGCTAATGTTGTGCGTGCCTCAGTCAGTAGGCGCAAGACATTTGTGATCGTTGCACGCAGACGCGAAATTGGCAATTGGTACATTATATTATGGCTCATTACCACCATATCAACAACGGGTGCGATGCCAGCCAGCTGTAACATCGCGCGCTCCGTCGCATTATGTAATGTGTATTGATCTGGCCGAATGAGATGGGAAGCTGCTAGAGGACGCAGGCCTGGTCACGTGTCGTTGTTTCGACGCCTTGCGTCAGCGAGGTGAGCGGGGTTTAACCTCTGCCGAGGCTAGAGGGGGGAAATCCGCGATTGTAGCTGCCGGCAGCCATGCTCAGGGCAAAAGTTGAGCGATGGCGAGACAGCAAGCCCGCTCGCAGCGGTGTCACGATTCCGCCCGCGGCCTAAAGACGGCGCGCACCAACTGCAGGGAACGGCGCATTGTACAGGTATTCTCACTCAAGGCAGCATTTTGCAGTCTTATTTATGGTCTTACTTGGCGCGTGATCGAGGCCATTTGTCCTGCACGAGCCACATTTTGTGCAGTTTGGATGGAAATTTAATGCGCTCTCATCGAATGGTCCAAACGAGGAAATGAGCGCCATGCAATGTGTGTCATTAGGCTATAATTTACTAGATAGCTGCCACGGCCGGTGAGAGCGGCGGGGCGTGACGCCCCCGACGATTAGCCGTTTTCCGAGCCGAACTCCTCCGCGACATAGCTCCTCGGCCTGGGAAAGGAGAGGGGAGGGGCGAGAGAGCAGTCTGCAGCTGACGGAAAGGGGGAGGGGGAGGGGTGAACGGAGATGCTCTCGGTAGACTTTTGTGCTTGAGGGAGAAGCTTAGTTTCGGTGCTGCGTCGGTTGGGAGGTGGTTTTATCTCTGATGGATGGGTCACGGTCAATGCAGGACGACTTGTTCGGCTTGGCGGGTTTCCTCGATGTCAGTCTGTCGGCATGCCCCCCCCCCCTCCCCCTCCCCCGCTCCCCGCTCGGCGGCTAGCTGGTGACGTGTCGATGGACGTGGACTCATTCTGTGTGCCGACTGGGGTGGGCTGTGGGGAAGCTGGTGTTGGTACTGGCGCTGGTGCTGGTGCTGGTGCTGGTGCTGGTGCTAGTGCTAGTGCTGACGGGTCCCCGCTTGAGGCGGGCCCGCCTGCCTGTCTCGGGTTCCGCCCGGGCGTGGCGTGATGAGGCGCCCCCCGCCCGCCCACCGGGGTACCCTTTGCCTTCGTCTTGGAGCGTCGAGTTATCCGGAAGCTGCAGAGCGACTGCGAGGCTCCGCCCGGCTCCTGCGCTGTTCCAGGAAGCCGTGTATTTCGGTAGCGGTCGTGTGAACCCAAACCTGCCACAGATCATTCCGCCAATGCGGCTGCTATCTCTGGCCGTGATCTGTGATCCGTGATCTGTCACCCGTCATCCGTGATCCGCCACCGTGTCCAAGTAGCACATGGACTCTGCTCATTCCGCTAGTCGGGGAAGCTGCTCGGCGATGCTTCCAGTGTGAGCCCTGCCGCCGGAGTCGACCCACCTCTGCCCCGTTCTCTGGCTTCTGCTCGCTCTGACGCCCGCTCGCTGTCCGCAGGGCTACACGGACGAGCCCATCTCCAAGATACTGTGCAACATTAGCGACGGCGAGTCGCAGGAGCTGGACCGGTGGGAGGCAGCCGTGCAGAAGAACGAGCGCGCTGAGCCCAGCGAGGAGGGCAAGGACAACCTGCCGCTCAATGTCATCAACAACTACTTCTCGCTCGGCGTGGACGCCCATATTGCGCTCGAGTTCCACGAGGCCAGAGGTCAGTGAACCCCCGCGGATGAAGCGTATGGAGTCGCGTGTGCCGAGGGGCGTTCACGGGCCGATGGGGATATGTGCTCGGAGTTAAATGCGGCCGAGAGTGTCTGTGCTGATATCCCATCTTGTGAGCGCGTTCTACGTGTCAGGAATGTGCGTGGGAGATAATCGGTGCGCGGTGGGCTCGACCGGCGCTCCCACGTCCGACGACCGGCGCTCCCACGTCTGCGGCTGTCGAACACGCCACGGCTACTTGACGTCACCATCGCTACCCAGGTCCCAGCCTCGGCCGCGTTCCCGGGTCGTTCACTACCGTCCTGTCCACGCACGACCCTTGTGCCTCCCCACACCCCGGCTACCCCCGCCTTCTCACACCCGGGCTCTCACTGCCTCCACACGCCCTGCCTCTCACTACCTTCCCATACCCGGTCTCCACCGGCTTATCGTCTCCCCCGGCTTATATCCTCCTGCTCTTATCGCCTCCCCATCCCGGTCTCTCGCTGCACTGCCTGCTCACACCCGGTCTCTCCCGCCTCCTCCACCCTGGCTCCCCGCTTCCTCCTCACATCCCCTGGCTCGCACTACCACCTCCTTACATCCTGACTGTCACTGCCTCCCCTACACCCTAGATCCCCTACCTCTCACGCCCTAGATCCCCTTCCTCCTCGCACCCTGGCTCTCAGTTCCTCCCCACACCCGGGCTCCCCCTCCAGCCCTCTGGCGTGGCGGGGCTAGCACCAGGTCGGATCTTTCATTCATTGCCGGCGGTCCGGCTATTCGTGCCGGTTTGGGGCGTTGTTCAATGAGGTTTCCGATTGATCGCCGTCTGCGTCGCGGCGACCGCGGCGGCAGCGCGCGCTGGACCGTGTGCTGGGACGGGCCGACGCAGCGCCTGGCTGGCTGGGCGCGACGCCATCCGAGAGGGATGGCACCGCGCTGCCGCGGCAGCGCTCGGCAGTGGCGTGGCCGAGACCCGCGCCGCTCGCCGCGCCGTCGCCTCGACGCGCCGGGCGCCAGCGTAGTCCGTCCCCGGCCCGACGGCCCGCGCGATCTGCCGGGGCCAGGTGGCGGCGCAGGCCCCAACTGCAGAGCTAAGGTCGCGTCCGTCCTGGTCGCCGCCGAGGTGTCGCGTCTGCCGCTGCCGGATGGCTATTTCTGGCGCGGCTGCGGTGGTCGGCGCGCTCCGAAAGCTCGGGGCGCGGCAGGCGGCCAATCAGCGCCAGCGCCGCCGCCTCCGCGTCGACACGGCCCGCCGCCGGCGCTCGGTGACCCGTGACGTCATCACGTGGCTGGGATGTGGAGCTTCGCTCGAGACAAACTCCCCGCGGCTGGGCTGGCGGCTGTAGGCGGGTGCCGTTTACGGATGGGATCCACTCACCTCCGTATCTGTGCCGGAGGGTGTTCTGCGCTCAAGGCAGCCTTGCTATCCTATTCGGGCGGCTGTTCCATTCGGGTTTAGCCGGCGGCTGTGCTTGCTGAAGATGAAAAACAAATATTTTGCACCTACGTGATGGCCAGACGTATAAAACACAGGCAAGTAAGGATCGCGGCTCGGCTGACACTGCCTCGGCACGGATGTGTGACTGCCTCGTGAGTCAGGGGTCACGGGGCTCCTGCATTGCAACGTTAACCGATTGCGGGAGGCGCGGTGTTGAAATCGCCGGTCCGTGGACTGATGATGATGATGATGATGATGATGATGATGATGATGATGATGATGATGATGATGATTTGGGCCTTGGGCGCACCGACTACGTTGGTCATATGGCGCCCATAGGCCCGTAGACTGGAACAGCCGTGCAGCCATATGCATGCTCAGGCGAGGGGGTGAGCCGAACGATTATGCAGTCCCGAAAGCGTTCCGATGGGCCCGAGGGAAGCACTCTACAGCTCTGCAAGTTTGTGCTTTGGTACGAGCTAGGGTTCTAGGACCCGGGGCAGTGTGTGGGACGGTGTTTTACCGCGGCTGACGGCTCTCGTTTAAGTACGGGCGAGCCTGATTGTCCCTGGGGCCTCCTGTTAGGAAATGCCTCCGAGCATTCAGCTCAAGCACGTCGACTCGATTAAATGCATCAAAGTTGTTTTAGTGAGTATCAACGAGGGCTTGGGGGGGGGGGGGGAGCATCTGTAACATAAACACCGAGTTTCCCTGGCTCCATGCTCTCGGCTGCGGAAATGCCGTGACGCCCACATTATGGAGAGGAATATATGGCCCGAGCTTAGCGAAGGAACCATTTCGCGTTCTTTCCTTATCCCTTTTGCTCTATTTCTCGTAGCCAGAACGTCGGATACGAGAATGGCGGTTTATTAGAATAGCTCGGAAATCTGGATGAATCCGGGAAGAGAAAACCTTTGTGGAATGCCGAGGTTTCCATGAGCCTGACTGATGCTCAAGCCCAGTGTGAGTTATCTGTCGCCGTCCATAGCGATATTGCTGGAAGGAATCATGCGAGAACTCCGTGCGTAGCTCTGGCATCTGATGGCCCATCTGACATTCTGTGAGTCGCACATGCGCTAACGTACATCCCGTACTTTTAAATTAACGTAACATAGCATACGTGGTTTTCGCCGTTATTCATTGGACGATTTGGTCACGTCTTCAACGGATACGAAACTATGTAACTTATAACTATCGACGCGACTTCTCCGGACCCAAGGAGTGCGAATGCGAATGACATTTGCATGACAGCGAGACCAGGCGCCTGTGCTGGCCGCCGCTACGGCCGTAGGCAGCCGCTGCCTGGCACGGCGTTATGACCACTGAAGAGGAGGAAGTGTGGCCCGTGGCTGGGGGCGGCCAGACCAGCTTGTGTAGCGTTATTTGCGTCGCGCGTGACGACCAACACTCGTTGATCTGTCGCCGGACGAGGTGGGGCGACGGGCGGCGACGCAATACTCTGGTCTCGTTGAGATGGGACGCGGCCGGAGGAAGGCTGGCCAGAGTCCGCGTCTGCCGCGGGTGCGGCGCACCTGAGACGGCCTGACCACCGTGCAGCGTTCAGGCGCTTAGGTGCACGTGCCGGCTGGCTCCCGCCTGCCCCCAAACGCCTGACTCGGTCGCTAAAGGGAGTGTTTCACATTTGAAGATATTGAGACAAGCATCGGATACGATGCAACATGCTCACATACAACTATCGGTATACCTTTTAAGTAGAAACGATTGCTCAAGACAACACAAAGTCTTTGTTTAGTGAAAGTGTTTCTCGATGCGTCATTGTTTGACTACGCCATCATGCATTAGACATCATTGATTGAGAGCCGATTGACGGCCGTTGTATCTGGAAATCGTGCTCACGAAACGCCAGACATAAGCGTTTCGACCATTGTAATTTTTCAGCCTTGATCGCCACATGGCTTATGAGATGGCAGAAATTGAGTGGCCTTATTATGACGTCATAAATGTCATGTGACTTGGAAATACTCTCCCCGATATACTTTCTTCATTTTCGCGGGCGTGTATGTCAGAAACTAGATTAGGTCTTAAGAAGGGTAGGGCTGTGAACTGCACCGAATGATCCTCAAGATGACTATTTCAGTTTAGAACCCTACCGAAATGTTGGACACTCTCTGTAAAGTGTGATATTTGACGGCGCGCAGGACTGCTTCAGTGCTACAGTGACTATTACCTCTGCTCTAGCTTCATTGGCGTTGCACTCTCCCCCACCGACAGGAGCGGGGGGGGGGAGCTCCAGTTTACCAGCCAGGCTCGACCCCACGCCTCTGCGCACGGCTTGGGCGAACTCCCAGCATTGAGGTGCGCTCTTCCGCGGCAGCTGCAGGCCATGTGACAGGTACACGGTCAGCCTGAGGGCCGCCGCTGGCGCTGAGCGTCCCACCGCAGCCGCGCCGGGCCAGCCGAGAACGGTGCGGCACTCCCGGTGCTGTTTGGACCCGGCTCCCTGCCTCATTGCGGGGCGACGAAAACGCAGGCGCGCACAGAACGCCTCATCTCATCTCAGAATGCCATCATCTCCCGCCGGCCGACGGCTCGGTCGTGACAGCCAGCCACGCACGCAGGCCCGCAGGTATCAGCTGCCGGCGGACTCGGCAGCGGGAACTACGCCCATCGCGGAGGATATCCGGTTCAGGTTATAGCACCTCGGAGCGTATCCGTTTCAGGCCTCACGCGCGAAAGCGTGGCGCCCGGCATACATTCACGGGAGATATTCTGGACACGAACGCAAGCGGGGGCACGTCTTGATATGGCGTGAAATTTGCGTGCGTACAGAGCCCACGCACGGACATCTGGTGAAATTGTCAGCAGCTGATGTCAGCAGACGGTATCAGGGGCTGGGGGGGGGGGGGGCATTAGAGGTCCAGTGGGAGGGGCCCCGTGCCCACTACGCGTGAGCGGGACGCGCCGGGAGGCCGCTCGCGAAGCTGTCTCCGTGTCCGCAGCGTACTGGAATGGCCGACAGCGTCCGTCGCCGGCGCCGCGGGAACGAACATCCGCTGCACAGTCCGCCGATCAGCCAGATGGCGCCAGCGAGAGGTGGATATGATCTGCGTGCTGGCGTCAGCGCGGGGGCGGCGGCAAAGGCCGCGACCGGTCGCAGGCCTGGCTTGGAATGCCAGGGACGGCTACCTTTCCAGGGTGCTGTACGCGTGACCAAGATTATGACGAATGCAGCGCCGACGCTGGCTGCGTTCAGTGTGATGCCTCGTTAGAGCATGGAGCGTCAGCCTATCGACAGGCGGACAATGAGAAGGCTGAATTCATCGAGACGGACTTTGCTTTTATGTGTTGCGCTCATTTGTGTTCATTGTGTGCTGCGCAGGGGCATCCGTTAGACCCGCGGTCATAATTCAGTCGTATATTTCTACCTCGTCTCGTTGTTCCTTTCATGGCGGCTGTGCTCTTTCCGTAATCCAATAGCCGGTGTTTTTTGCCTGCAAAGCGTCCGCAAAGGACACTTTCACGGAGGGCGGGTAATTGACAGTCGGTATTGATTTGTGGTCTCGTACCTAAATAATTGGTAGACAGCAATGCTGTTGCGTCTGGACGGCTCAGGCTTGCCGGCGTTGGCTGAGTTGAATGCGTACGGCGCACTCAGCCGTTGGCTGGCGGAAGCGGCGTGCGTGCGGCCGCGAGCGTAAAGCCGCGGCCCGCCCTCGATGCGCGGCAGTGCGCGGCAGAACGCTGCTGGGTGATTTAGTGGAGTGGAGCGCATAGTACGCCTGCAGCTTCTTACCCTCGCTTTATACGACCCAATGTGCAAGGCGTTTGAAATGCTCGCGAGCTTCGACAGAAGTGTTTTGTTGGTGCGTCGCTACTGCGCTCTCGATGACCGGTGTTCGCGCCGCTAATTTTGGTGCATCGGCTTCGCTGGTGCGACCGTCGTCGGCAATCTGTATTTGTCCGCTCGGTCGCGCCGCTGGCTGGTGTTTGTTCGTTCGGTCACGCCGCTGGCTGGTGTTTGTCCGTTCGGTCACGCCGCTGGCTGGTGTTTGTCCGTTCGGTCGCGCCGCTGGGTGGTGTTTGTTCGTTCGGTCACGCCGCTGGCTGGTGTTTGTTCGTTCGGTCACGCCGCTGGCCGGTGTTTGTCCGTTCGGTCACTCCGCTGGCTGGTGTCTGTCCGTTCGGTCACGCCGCTGGCTGGTGTTTGCCCGTTCGGTCACGCCGCTGGCCGGTGTTTGTCCGTTCGGTCGCGCCGCTGGCTGGTGTTTGTCCGTTCGGTCACGCCGCTGGCCGGTGTTTGTCCGTTCGGTCGCGCCGCTGGCTGGTGTTTGTGCGCCTGATCAGCCCCGCCGACTGGCAGCGATCGTGTGATCGCCCCGCTGGTTCTTCGTTGATGGCGTCGGCGTCCGTCCTCTTGATGGCCCGTGCTGACGGCGTGCCCCGTCTGCTCACACAGAGGCTCGACCCGACAAGTTCAGCTCCCGGCTCCGGAACAAGATGTTCTACGGCCAGGCGGGCGGCAAGGACCTGCTGCAGCGCCGGTGGAAGGACCTCTCGGAGCACGTAACCATCGTCTGCGACGACCACGACATCACGCCGAAGCTTCGCGAGCACAAGGTGCACGCCATACTCTTCCTCAACATCCCCAGGTGGGTGGCACAGCGGCCGTGCAGCGCGTGGTGACGGGTGGCCTGTTGACTCCACCTGCGGTTGCTCTGCAGCCGCCGGGCCGCCCCGTCCGCCCGCATCAGCTCCCGCTGAGGCACATTTTCCGCGGTGCTCTCCTGGCTGGTTACGCGACAGTCTCGTCTGCCTGAGCGATATGAATGTATGCATTGGGGCTAACAGAGTTGTTTGCCCGGCGGTCTCCCCCGGCGAAAAGGCGTGTTGATGTTAGCGGCGGCGCGTTGCCTGCACCCGAGCAGCGCGCGTGCGAAAGCGCACCCGCTTAGAACACCGGCGGCGTAACAAAGCCTGCCGCTGGCTGTTAAAGTCGGGCGCCGCTGGCTGCGCGGCTCGGCGGCGGGTCCTGAGCCCGCCTGCGCCAGCGCCCGGCGCCGCCTGATCCCGTCCCGGCAGCCGCATTAGCGGGGTTTAGCAGCCAGCGCCTGACGCACGGCCGGCCGCGTCCGTCCATCAGCTGCCGTGCACGGCCGGATGGGGGTCAGGGCAGCCGCGCCGGCGGACGGGGCGGCGCGGCCGTCTCGGCCGTGGGAGCCGCTCCTTCGGCCGCCGGACGACCATTCCTGTGCGTGCGTGGATGATGTGAGGACACTGATTGGACGCGCCGCCCGCTCGTCCGGCTATGAATAGTTCGGCGTATCGACCGCGCGGCGCCGTCGCGACTCGCCGCCGTCCGCGGCGGATCTGGCGCCGGATCTGCAGACGCTTGGATGCACCGCATGTCTTGCGCACCGGTGCCGTTCAGCCGGCCGCCCGGCGGAGGCGGCGGACCGGCCCGCGGTCGCGGCGCAGGTGATGTGAGGGTGCCGCGGGCGCGCGTAGTCGCCACAGAAGGTGGCCGCGTCGGCTGAGATCCGTTCGGTTCCAGAGGCTGAGGTCCGGACTCGTTGCACATGCTATTGAGACGAGCGGGTCGGGGACAGGTGCTGCCCTGCCGCCCTTCATACCGGTAGCTTGTGGTTTTGCGGAAGAGCTGCTGAAGTAGTCGGTGAAACGCTGATGAAGCTCCTGATCCCGTGGGCAATGCCAGTTAAAGATGGTGGCAAAGATGGCTGTAACAGCCGTTGCAAGTTGAGCGTGATTACAAGCATGCAGAATGAACTGGAGAGATGTGAAGCTCTGTCAAATAAGCTTGCGGCTATTAGTGATTGTATAATCACAACATGCGTACTCGGCATTCTTGGTTTGTATTCTGGATTCCTCAGTCAATATCGATACCAATGACCGGAAGGTGTCGAACATTCCTCGTTTTGCCTGTGCGGGCAAAGACGACCTTCCGTCCCTTCTGAGCCCCCCCCCTAACCGGGGTGGAGGGGAGGGAGGGGGGCGGATGATCAGTCAGGAGCCGCCAGCGGCTGGTCAGAAGGCGACGCTGACCGTTTGGAGCGGAGCTTCGCTGTGCATATTTGGAGTGACGCATCTAATAAGGAAAAGTGTCCCGGCTGGACTCTGTACAGTACTGCCTTACGAAGCTTATATTCAGTGACGGTGTCAGGTAGCAATACAAAGATGACTTGTATGCGAAAACGTCAATTTGCAGCCTTGCTTTGCGCTGCTACACTAATGTGATTACTGTTTTTGCTTTTCATTCATCAGCGACATTGCATGGCATGCCACAGTTTTGACGGTGTTATATGGATGTCGTATCGCCACAATGTAATGTAATTTCGCTACACTCGGCAAAAGTTTTTGTTTGCTTGGTGGACGGCGGTTCTTGCTGGTAGAGGCGTAAGAACTTCCAATAGACTGGGTACGGGGGTGGTTCTTGATCCATTCTTCCCACGCAGTGCCACGGAGCTTACTGCTACCTGGTGTGAGCTACAACGTCTGTCTTCTCCGCCTGCTGTCAGCCAGGTGGACTGACCCCCGTGCTGTGATCTTCACCACGGCCTACCCCGTGCGCGGGGCTCTGCGTGTCGGCGCCGGCTCGTCCTCCCATGTGTTTGCCGGCCTCCTCTCTGTGATCTTCACCACGGCTTACCCCTCGCGCGGGGCTCTGTGTGTCGGCGCCGGCTCGTCCCCTCATGTGTTGCCGGCCCCCGTGCTGTGATCTGCACCACGGCTTACCCCTCGCGCGGGGCTCTGTGTGTCGGCGCCGGCTCGTCCTCTCGCCTGTTGCCGAGCGAGCACGGACCGGATCGGGGCGCCTCCCCTGCGTCTTGGCCAGTCTGTCGCACCTGCTCACACAGCCGGTAGGATGCGCGCAATTATGCCGAGAAATCTGTAGATCAAGCCCGTTATTAATAGCGTTTGTGCTTACCCATAAGGCTGCGGATTCTGGTGCGCCAGCTGGGAAGGCTGTGCTGCTCTTGGATGCTCCGAGAATAGGCAGCGGCTGGGTTGGTGGCCGGTTCGCCTGGTTACTGCTGTGACGTCATTGGTGAATGTTTGTAACGAGATCGATAAGGTACTTCTATAAATTGCACCCTTTTTAGGCTACAATTTGCTGTTACGTGGCTACAGATGGTTCATTTTATTCGTGATCGCTTTTAGGTCAGTGATGGGAGAGAAGAAGGCTGGATTAGTGAAATTAAGTAGTTCCAGACCCGTGCGCTTACACATTGCGATTTGAAAAAGATGCAGGGGCAGTTTCAGTGTTTGCAATGGGTAGTGTTTTATGTGGGGTCATGTGGTCCAGTTGCCTGGGCAGGAATATAGTTAAAAGGATATACCGGGCCTCACGTAAAGGTCTTTTTAATACATGAGGCACCTCGTTGTGTTTCAGTCACAATGCTGATGTGTACAATGAAATGCCTCTCATGGCGCGGGTACATTAATGTGCGTGGCGATGTGAGGCTGACGTATTTCAGTGACATTGGATTTGCCGCGTTCAATTGTCAGCTGGCGGCGACAGCCGACTGTCGCGTCTAGGTTGCAACGTCCAGTGACGGTGTGACACCTGTCGTGTTTAGGTTGCGATGTTCAGTGGCGGTGTGACGTCCGCCGTGTTTAGGTTGCGATGTCCAGTGGCGGTGTGACGTCCGCCGTGTTTAGGTTGCAACGTCCAGTGACGGTGTGACACCTGTCGTGTTTAGGTTGCGATGTCCAGTGACGGTGTGACGTCCGCCGTGTTTAGGTTGCGATGTCCAGTGACGGTGTGACGTCCGCCGTGTTTAGGTTGCGATGTCCAGTGACGGTGTGACGTCCGCCGTGTTTAGGTTGCGATGTCCAGTGACGGTGTGACGTCCGCCGTGTTTAGGTTGCGATGTCCAGTGGCGGTGTGACGTCCGCCGTGTTTAGGTTGCGATGTCCAGTGACGGTGTGGCGTCCGCCGTGTTTAGGTTGCGATGTCCAGTGACGGTGTGGCGTCCGCCGTGTTTAGGTTGCGATGTCCAGTGGCTGTGTGGCGTCCGCCGTGTTTAGGTTGCGATGTCCAGTGACGGTGTGGCGTCCGCCGTGTTTAGGTTGCGATGTCCAGTGACGGTGTGGCGTCCGCCGTGTTTAGGTTGCGATGTCCAGTGACGGTGTGCCGTCCGCCGTGTTTAGGTTGCGATGTTCAGTGCTGTGTGGCGTCCGCCGTGTTTAGGTTGCGATGTCCAGTGACGGTGTGCCGTCCGCCGTGTTTAGGTTGCGATGTCCAGTGACGGTGTGGCGTCCGCCGTGTTTAGGTTGCGATGTTCAGTGACGGTGTGGCGTCCGCCGTGTTTAGGTTGCGATGTCCAGTGACGGTGTGGCGTCCGCCGTGTTTAGGTTGCGATGTCCAGTGTCGGTGTGCCGTCCGCCGTGTTTAGGTTGCGATGTCCAGTGACGGTGTGCCGTCCGCCGTGTTTAGGTTGCGATGTTCAGTGGCTGTGTGGCGTCCGCCGTGTTTAGGTTGCGATGTCCAGTGACGGTGTGGCGTCCGCCGTGTTTAGGTTGCGATGTCCAGTGACGGTGTGGGCGTCCGCCGTGTTTAGGTTGCGATGTCCAGTGACGGTGTGGCGTCCGCGTGTTTAGGTTGCGATGTTCAGTGGCTGTGTGGCGTCCGCCGTGTTTAGGTTGCGATGTCCAGTGACGGTGTGCCGTCCGCCGTGTTTAGGTTGCGATGTTCAGTGGCTGTGTGGCGTCCGCCGTGTTTAGGTTGCGATGTTCAGTGACGGTGTGGTGTCCGCCGTGTTTAGGTTGCGATGTTCAGTGACGGTGTGGTGTCCGCCGTGTTTAGGTTGCGATGTTCAGTGGCTGTGTGGCGTCCGCCGTGTTTAGGTTGCGATGTTCAGTGGCTGTGTGGTGTCGGTCGTCTTTAGGTTGCGATGTCCAGTGACCGTGTGGCGTCCGCCGTGTTTAGGTTGCGATGTCCAGTGACCGTGTGCCGTCCGCCGTGTTTCAGCTACGGGGGCGGCACGCACCCGTGGGCCGGCCGGGACCAGTCGACTTCCGACGGTCAGATGGAGGTGATCGGCCTCACCACCTACCAGCTGGTCAGTGGCTCGCACGCAGGTCATTGCGTGTCCGACACCCATGGATCGACACATTTAATACCCTCGAACGTGTTCCCTTCATTTCCCGTTGCTGAAAAGGAGATGGCCGTCGTTTGCAGTCCGCAGAGTCCACGCGGCCCTGTTGGTGTAAAACTTCATTATGCGTGTCTGTAGAGTTGTTCCCGTATCTGGGACGGTACCGTCACATTGGGACAGGGACGTGCCATCAGTGGTGGCAGTGAACGGCACCGACCCCAAACCTGCCTCATCCGGGTAATTTCGCATGGCTGTGCCGTTCGCTGACGCCTATTAGATTGAAGGCGTGTCGGTTGGGCGCGCCCCAGGCCGGTTGACCTTGATCATGGTCAGCCTCCGCGGTCTCGCGGCCACCGTGGGTTGGCGACCTCCCAGTGCCGCCTAGCACGGCCAACTTACAGCGATTGGCTTGCTCTATAGTGTGGCCTGTAAGCAAAGTGTTGGAAAAGGTATTGCGAAAAGTATTGTACCACGTTTGCCCGGTACAATTTTCGCGATGCTTCGCTTAGAGAGTTGATGAGAATGCCCGGACGGCGTGGTTGGTCGTACCAAACATCTCGAGACTGTTTTGTGAGACTCGCTTATTGACTGGAGCACACGGGATCCACAGTTGCTTGAATGATTGTAGATAACCCATGTGGGTAGCGAATGGTGCATTCCATATCCAGTTTGCTGGAAACGTATCAGACTGAGTGTCAGCCAGTGGAGCAGCAGGCGTCAGCGGCTGCTGCCCACCACCCTCCGGCCAGAGACGGCACGATCCGCCTCGTCCAGGCTGCGGCTCGGCCTGTCCGGCGCGCCGCTGGCGACGAACCTCCGAGCGCGCCCAATGGCCCGTGCGCCGCCCGGTGGTGCGCGGCGCCGGCCGCGCTTCGCGCTGCTCGCGATGGCGCCCCGGCCAGCTCGACCGGCGCCGCGGCCGGCGCCCGGTATCAGGCGAGAGCGCCGTCGGTCGCAGCCGCCGCGGCCGCCGCACCGCGCCCGGGGCGCCCAGGTCGGGGCGGCGTGGCTGGAGCTGCGCATCGTCGCCGGTGATTGGTCATGAAATATGTGTGGACGATGGCGGGGCTTTCGCCACTCTGGCACGCGCCGCGGCGGCTGAAATGAGGGGGACCGCCGATGCCGTTTGGAGAGCGCTTTTCGCCGCGCCGCGGGATGAGGACGCCGTAAAGCGGTCATCAAATGAATCATCTCGGACGCGGTACGGTGTTGGGCAGATCGGCTCGGCTATCGGGGATATGTAGCTGCCGGATGGTGGCGCGTCGAGATGGTGGAGAGATGGCTCTCCGAGAGGTCCGCCCCGTTACCAGTCGAACTATCGGATCAAGGATCGCTGAAGGTGCAGGGAACTGTGTCAGGTATTCTATCTTGCCCATCTAGGTGACGGTAGACCAGCCGGGGACAAAGTGAACCGCTTTGATCGCTTTGGATGGTACTTGTTTGCTGGAGTCCGGTCCTCAGAACTGGCCAGGACCATTTTACCCGACCGAGGTCAGAATAGCCATATTTCACCCGATCGAGGTCAGACTAGTTATATTTCCCCGGCCCAGGTCAAACTAGTCACATTTCACCCTCTAAGATCAGACTAATCATATTTCACCTGCCGAGATCAGACAAGTCATATTTCACCCGACCGAGGTCAGCCTAGTCGTATTTCACCCACCAAGGTTCAATCAGTCATATTTCTTGTCACCCCCCGGCGGCAAGTTGATACATGAAGGACCCAGCGACCGTCCACGCTGCATCTGGCTCCACTTTAGACACGAGTTTTCATTTATCTGTGCAGCTGACGCAGTGCTCTCTAATTGACTGATTTGACGTGCCCTTACGCACGTCATCCATGTTCGCCCTGCGTAAACAGTCGTTTTAATTGATGGGAACTTCTACTTCAAGCAGTGGAAAAGTCATCATGTGTCAAAGTTGCTGTCGTTGGCTTTGCTTCTTGAATCTAACGTGATTCCAAAAGTTGTTGATTTAGCTTGACTAATTCGAGACTCTTCGAGAGCTTTTGATGCTAATTGCATATTTAAATGGTCACCATGTGTACACGCTCGCCGATTTCGATCACTTTGATGAAGTTCAACGGAAATACTCGCATTTGACAATTTACGTATTAACTGAAATTCATATTCTGATAGTTACCAGGTGACCATGGTGACCACTGTTGCCATGGTTACCATGGTGACCACTGGGCCACTGGGAATCACCTTCGATCCTCCAGGTTTGATTCTGTTTGTACTTTCGCGCTTCCTCCGACTTTTGCGAAGCACTTAATGACTACGGCAAGTGTTCCAGCCACGTAAGACAACACAAATGCACAGATGGGCAGACTGAGAGGTACGTGTCGGGTTTGAAGTTCGACTCGCGGCCAAGCCGGACACAGTTTTTGGAATGTCATCCGCGACCCAAACCTGATAAATGCTGCTACCCTGACAAGAAAGGCCTGCCACTTTTTCACACCTGAAAATAAAACTAGTAATGATGTACGGTAAGTAAGTGAAATAAAACTAGTAATAAGTTCCGGTGAGTTAGGGATGGCAGACCACGGACATGTTTTACATAGACATTTATATATTTGGTGAAACCTCAACAACAGTTCATTGGTACACCACCTTGACAAAACGAAGGCCGTCTTGCCAAGGAACGTTTCGTCTTCTTCGACAATGATGGCATATTGTTTTCCTTTCTCATTTATGCTCCTTCATTCATTGGATGCCTAACCGCACAACAAAGACCAGGTACGGCGTTCGTGGTGTTAGCCGCACACATCTGGTGCGCCTGCTTTTTTAAGAGGAAAAACTTTGCGGGCTGCCACCGTTGTTATTTTGAATAGACACGGATGGAAAGCGCACTATTAGTACTAGATTTTACCACTCAGGCGGAGGAATAACAGGATTGTCTTGCGGTTGTCAGCCGCAAAATGATATTATCGTGCCCTGTGTTGAACGAGGGAACGCCAGACTGAAATCTATGGGCGCCGACGGTCCCTCCGTTCAAAGCAACAACAGCTCCTGGTCCCAGGGTTGTGAACTTTATTGATTTGTTTGTGATTATGACCTATTAGATGTCAGGTGACTGTTCCGCATTGATCCCTTTGGATCATTCCCATGGCTTGCTACTTGTCGATAATAGTGTATCCATGTGTAGCACTCGTTTGTACACCGCCGCCCCGCAATCGGCTGGACGAAATCGCATTGCTTAATGTCGCACGTTGAAATTGATATCGTTTTCAGTTGCGTACTGTGCAGGTTCAGTTACTTATGTTGGCCGCCATAGCCTGGTAGCTATGGCGACCCATGCTCTTTACGAGCTTTGGCCTGAGAGACATGGTTGATTGGTGGGTTGATTTTAGATAACGGAAAGTGTGAAAGGCGCCTAGTAAAGCAGCGTGGTAAAATGCTTCTTTTATGTTTTGTGTAAAACAGCGCGTGACATGCGCTCTGAAATGTGCCCTTGGTACCGTCCGCTGCTGCGACGGTGGTTCGGTTGGCTGCCGGCACTATAAATAAGCCTGTCATTCGCGCCTTATCGCCCCTGCGTATACTGCTAGGGGATTCCTGCTGCGAACGGCGTCGGTGGCTGTGCCTGTCGACCAGTAATGGCCAGTTGGCCTGAGAAATTGTCTCGTAAAAATACCCCATTCATTTGGCGATCCGGTTTTCTGAAACAGTTCCAGATGTTGGGGTATTGCTAAAGTTTACAATGGGGTCCCATCCAGCTGACTATGCGTCTGGGAGGAGGAGCGCTGTCACTACATGCCGCTGTGTCTATCACTACATGCCGCTGCGTCTCGCTCACTGTCTCGCTGCGTTCGGGGATGCGGTGGCCAGACTTCGGTCCGAGTCAGCAAACGTCGTGGAGTCCACAGACGGTCTCATGCGTGAGTGGTCGACTGCTGAGGCAGAGTAATCTCGTTCCCCTGCGCGGCACACGTTGCAGCGGTGCGTCAGCTGGGAGGGGCGGGCGGTCGCTCGCGTGGGATCGAGCCGGGCAGAGAATTTACAAGACACGCGTCAGTCTGGCGCTGGGGTCCTGCCCACGCCGCCATACGTCAGAGAATCCGGGCCACCGCGCTCCTCCCAGTTCGGATCGGCCGATCGGACCTGCCGTCCACCAATCCGTCCGGTCTCACGGACGACTCGGGACGGGCCGCTGGCGCCCAGCGCGTCGTACGGCCTCGCCGGCCCTCGCTGGTCGAGCCGAGACCGAGATCGCCGAGGAGCCCCGACGAGCGCCGCGCAGGCGCTGCCGTCGATGTCACCGGAGCGGCGCCGGTGCGCCCATCCGCGCCCCGCGCGGCCGGCGGAGCGTCCCGGCACGGACTGACGAGCTCGCTGGACGTCGAATTTACCGTGGCGTCGCCTGCGGATAGCGCTGCGGCTTGGAGCGAGGAGGACGTGTCCGGCAGGTGGCCAGGACGGCCAGGCGCCGGTCAGCCAGCGTGGCTGTGCCACGCCGCCCGGGCTGATTCGGGACCACCTGCACTGGCCAGCAGAAGCGTGTGCAGACAAAATGGGATTGGTCCCTGCCCGGTAGCCGTGGACACTGTCAGCTGCTTTTACCGCCTGCTGCGCTGCCCAGCTCGAGCCAACATCCCTCGGAGGGCTCTCGCCGCCTGCTATGCTGCTCCACTCGAGCCAAAGATTGTCGGTCTCACTTTTGATGCTTAAACCCGCTCCGGTAGAGTCTCTATCTCTGGCTGGTGTGTGCGTTGACCGCCACCGATACCATTCTCGGGGTGTCGTGACCACACTGCTAGGCTGGCCATTGCATTGCTGAGTTCATTTTGCAATTCCATTGTCGAAAATATCCGCGGGAGAAATGGTGGCGGCTTGCTAAGTTTTCCCGATAGAACAGTTGCTATTATCGGCGTTTTGACTTATTTTGTATCAACCGTACCAATGACATTCAAACGGATTATTGTCGATCGCTAGCTGTCGTTGTCTAGTGGCTGGCTCGGTGGTCTCCGCCTATTGGACTAGACCGCATCGCCGCGATATATTCCCCTCCGCCGGCTTGTTTCCGTTCGGCGTGTAAGCGTGGATGCACCGAATCCCCACGGATCCCCGACCGCTTTGATGTCCCGTCGCGTTAATGCATCCGCTGGTTCGTCACATCGCTTAGCGGCATACGAGCAGGCCCTCCTCCCGTGTGACGCGTGTGTACCGCCTTATATCTCCGTAGCACCGCTGTCATTCCCGGCGGGATGATGGAAACACCACGTGTCATCGGTCATCATCAGGTTATTGCAGGCATGGCCGACCATGAAATACGACAGCACAGCCTCCTGGGTAATATCGCGGCAGTTTGGGAGGAAGGGACGGCGGTGCGCATGGCCGCCGTACGGCCCAGCCGGATTTGCCGGCTGTGCGCCAAATCGCGCTGTTCGTCATTCTGTTATGCCGGGGCTCAGCTGCCGTCCGTGACGGCGGCGGCGCGAATGGTGGCGGCGTTTGCGCCGCATCCGCATCAATGCTGGCGTCTCGTGAGCCCTGAGGGCAGGGGGAGGGGGGAGGGGAGGGGAGGGGAGACGCGCCGATGGAACGGAAGAGACGCCGCCTCCAGCACCACTGGCGCCGGCCGCCGTTTGTGTGTTGGCGTGAGGCTTCGGTGCTTGTGGTGCGGGTCTCCTTATCTGGAGGCTGTGCTGCCGGTACTGACGACCTCCGCTGTGTATGCTGTCCGATGCCGCGCCACCGGTGGTGGCTTACGTGTGTTGCACGTGTCTGTCCGTTGGGCGTGCCTCAGCACAGTTATTGGCGACCTCCTGACGTCAGTACAGTTATTGGCGACCTCCTCGCCTCAGCACAGTTATTGACGACCTCCTCGCGTGCAGCACCAGGGTTGACGTCCATGCCTGCCGGCAGCCGCTGCTGCACGCGGGTGGCCACGGCACCAGCCTGGGCCGCTGCCAGAAGGCGGTCATCACCACGGCCAAGACGATCCCCATGCAGGTGGACGGCGAGGCGTGTCGTGTCAACCCGTCCATCATCACCGTCAGCCACCTCAACCGCGCCCGCATGATCTGCAAGCGACGGGGCGAGAAGTCCAGCTCCGCGTGAGTTCCGCCGCCTGCGCCGCCCGGCCGGCGGCTGGCTCGGACATAGCACCGGCACCACGCACACGCACACTCACACACACGCACGCACGCACGCACGCACGCACGCACGCACGACTACTGGGCTGACAGTGGACACGGGTACACACGCCCGGCTACTGGGCTGGCACCGGACACGGGTACCCACGCCCGGCTGCTGGGCTGTGTGTGTGTGTATGTGTGTGACGGAATGGACCCGGTGCCAGCATTGCCAGCTCCCGACCCGACTGACCTGACAGCTGTGCCAGCTAGATGGTCACGTCGGCGTGGTCGATGAGGCTGCCGCAAATGCGGTATTGGCTTTCGAAAGAGTCGGTAGCAGGCGCACCAGGCACGCAGTCTGCTGGAGTCGTCAGGCGCTCAGCTCAGGCTTATATCGGAATCGTTTTTTAAGCGTTCGTGCTCACTGAGTTCCCCGTCCCTCGTTTCACGAGGCTACCTTTCCGATGCTGCCGCGTCATCTTTGCTTCTAATGCACTCCGTATTGCCTGCATTTACCCCCAGTGTCCATATTAGCAGAACTCCCTATTCTCCTTCCACTTCCCCGCCCATTCTAAGTCACCAATTTATCAGGACCCGTCTGGGCCTTCCGCATCCGTCAACAGTTTCTATACCGTAGAGCGGCGTTCAAGTTGTCGACAGCTCCAATTCCGAGTGGGCTAACTTACGACCGCGGCCGTTCGATTTGGCTGGAGCGATGCGCGGCGGTGTGGATTGCGACGTTGCCGGGCGGCGGGCCGAGCTGCGTGGGACGGCACCCGGATGACGCCCGGTCCTCCACAGCGAGCTCCGCGCCGGCTCGGGCCCAGCGAGCTCGTCACAGCGCAGCCATTGCATGACTCTGCTGCAATGTTGCTCCCGTTGCAAACTACGGCGATGTTAGTTTATTTTACTCTTGAGTTGTATTTACTTTCTTGGAGCGCCTGGCTGAGTTTGCTGTTATTGAAAAGATGGCCCTTGAATCTTGACTCTAAGTGAACGAAACCTGTCTTTTACCGAACTGATAGAATGTTTTCTGGAACATATCATCTTCTGGTAAAAAGCGCTCTCTCCAAAGCGTGCTTGACCAAATCTATCCAAAAAACGCAGCCGTCGCTGACACGTCTCACGGAGGCGTGAGGACCACCCTTCACTAAGGGCTCCTGCATTGGACACAGTTCACCACCGACGTGACGTGAGTAATACCATCCCACGGCTCGCCGAAAGCGACTGACGACGCCGCGCGGCCGACGGCGCTCCGCGGCGGCGCCCCGACCCGCGGCTTCTTATTATGGTCTCGACCCGGAGGTGGACACGAAAGCCGCCTGGCAGCGCAGCTCACTAACGCGGCTGCGACGCTCCGAGGTCCGTCAGAGGTCACCGACTGGCGGGAGGTCCGATCGGCCGGTGGTCAGGGCTCGCGGGCCGCCGCCGGCTCAGGCTGGTCTCCGTGGTCCGCCGCCGGCTCAGGCTGGTCTCCGTGGTCTGCCACCGGCTCAGGCTGGTCTCCGTGGTCCGCCGCCGGCTCAGGTTGGTCTCCGTGGTGTGCTGCCGGCTCAGGCTGGTTTTCGTCGTCCGTCGGACAGGAGCTAGGACACACGCCAGGGACGGTATCGCCATGTGCTCTGTCCGGGGCTGCGTTGGAGCTGCCATCTGCTCTGTCAGGGACTGCACTGGAGCTGTCGCGTGCTCCGTCTGGGACTGCCCTGGAGCTGTCACGTGCCCTGTCCAGCATTCTGTTGGAGCTGTCACATACTCTGTTCATGGATCTATGCATCAGCGTGCGGCCCTGTGTCGGACCGGTCTGTCCGCGCCGGCCCGGCGTGGGGGTGCGGCGGAGTAGGATGCGGCCGCCCAAGCGTTGCCCACTTCGGGATCCTACTCTGCATAAGCTCCGTCGATACGGCCGAGGCTGTATGGGACTCAGGGGCCCGCCGATGCAATGTATAAAGAAATGGCCCAACAGGAGAGTGGCAGATCCGCCGAGCCTCACGTCGAAACTGGGCCGCGCCTCCGTCCCTTCCATCTGGGTGGCGCCGTCCGGATGGTCCGTATTTCGTGTCCACTTGAGGAGCCCATCGGGCCGTCGGATGTGTTTAGTGTGATGAAGAGCTCGGAGTGTGGCGATCTCCTATCGGCGGCGAGCGGCTGCAGCTGCACGTCAGACGCGGTGGATCCATATATCGGCTGAGGTGTCCAGAGCGCCTGCCGCCGCCACTGCCAGGACTCGGCCAAAACCAAGCCATCGGATGGCTTTCAGTACATATCATCAAGGAAACCCGGCAGCCATGGACCTGTTCACATGCTCCAGCGGGATGGCTTGGGCCCGCTGGGTTTCGCCGACCCGATGTGCTTGGGTCCATGGAGGGTATAATTTGTTGAGGTGCGTGGTACAGATATTGATGAAGTGTCGATTTTAAGTATCGCTGCGGAATTTTCCAGTGATCCGAGGCGTGATGGATGCATCGTGGTTCATAACATTGTAGAACCTTTCTCGTATGAAGTGTGCGATGCGTAATGCTTCGTAAAGGAGCATTGGCAACCATGCGGGACGCGAGAATAGGAAGAGGAACTGAGCCCCAACTTTCTGAAAATGTGGCATTACCGTATGATCGTTGACTGGAACGAAGTGCATTTCGGACCCGTTAAATTTGGGGGAACTTCTGTTGCCCTGCCACTATACTCACTGTTTGCTTAAGTTTCAACACAATGTGACACGGACGTCGGGAATGGTGAACGCCTCGTGATGGAGATAAAAAGAACGAATAGGAAACCACGTCCCTAACTACCGATTTGTGGCGCCGCAGGAGAACGCGGCAAATAAGTCGGCTAGTGGGGCAGTACAGTACTGTGGCCTTTTGCGAGCTCCAAGCCGATCCCCCGGGTTCGGTCTTTCAGTGTTTGTGCTAGGACTTTTCATGGGCGCTAGTCTCATTCCGCACTTAGGGCAAGTGTGCACTGGAGGTCCGGGAACGGGTCGTCTGACTGGCTTGATTGTAGTGTTATTTTAGTACCGTGGTATTACATCATGGGATTCAGCCTATCTAATGAGCCCTAATGAATTAAAAAGACTGCTGACGTCAGGCCTTCGTTCAACAGTTGCTCGTTTCAGTCGGGGCAGTCCTTCAGTGTTTATGGGCATCTAGCTGAGAAATGGCATCTGATAAGGCCCATTATTTGCCGGCTGTCGGGCAGCTGTAAGCTGAGTTCAGTGAACTTGTCATCTGGTGGCGGATGTAGAGGATGGGCCGCGGCTTTGAGTCGGGCGCGATATTGTCCCCGCGGTTCTGAGCCGGACTGGCATGCTGTCCGTTGTGCATACGGACCACCATTTCACTGTCCGTAGCTGAAGCAGCCGGCATGCTGAACCACGCCGAACCAAACCAGACGTGTGCGCTGAACCACGCCGAACTAAACGATATGTGTGTGCTGAACCGTGCCCGCGTAAACCAAACGTGCATGCTGAACCCTGCCGAACTAAACCAGACGTCTCCGCTGAACCACGCGGAACTAAACCAGACGTGCGTGCGGAACTCCGCCGAACTAAACCGAACGTGCATGTGGAACCCCGCCGAACCGAACCAGACGTGCATGCTGCCTGTCACGGGGCTGAACCAGACTAGCGTGCTGCCTGTCACAGGGCTGAACCAGACTAGCATGCTCCATCACGGAGCTGAACCAGACTAGCATGCTCCATCACGGAGCTGAACCGGACTGTTGCGCTGTTCACGGCGGGGCCGAAGTAGACGGCTATACGCTCCAGCGCGGAGCTGTACAGGTGGATATGTGGCGGACAGTGACCTCTCTGTCAACACACCATGTACGTGGTTGTCTGCCGATATCTGACGCGTCTTCAGACCCTGGGTCCGAGACCCCCACCTCGGGCTTCGGCTCCGTTTGTCTGCGCACGGACCGCTCGCAAGCCGCTGATCCCTCTGCTCTCAGTGCACTGTCCCTCTTGTCTTATTTGCTGTCTGCCCAGCAGACGTCAAACTTCTTCAGTGTGGTTAGGGAGCACATTGGGATTGGACGTCGATGCTGTCTACGCAGCATCCATAGGCGCCAATTTAAAGTTTAGGCGAGGTTCGATTCCCGCCAATTACGTTGGAAGTTTGACTCACGCCGCTCAGCGGCACGGCCGGGGCATTGTTGGAGGGGGGGGGGGGGGGGCAGTCCGCTAAGGCAATACCTGGATCGGACGCTTGGGATATCGAAATGCGTTGTAAATGTTGCGGAGATATCTCATGCTGCATGCGCTAACGGCCGGCTCGATGTCTCTGAACGCCCGGCAACCGGACAAGCAAGCAGTCGTTGGACTTGATAATGTGGCCCCTTGGGGTGACCTCAGTCACCCGTCGATATGGCCCTGGACGCCCGGTGAGAGGCCCTGGACGTCTGTCCGAATGGTTTCCGAACGGTTTTCACATCTACGGGCGCACGTTTGGTTGGTTTTTAAACTATTCTGGACTTCCGAACCTCCGCCAACGTCGTATTTGAAGCTCAGCAGTCCATAAGAACGATACAGTAATAATGGACAGCAGCGGCCTGGCGACGCCAGAACGTGCGTTGGACTGGCTTGCGGACGTCTGCTGCGCACTGGGGGAGGGAGCATCGGCGCCGCCATTCTGACTACGCGCCCTCGCTTCTCCTCGGGTGACGCTCTCTCCGTGCCGCTGCATTACGCAAAGTTTTTGGATACCGCAAGATGAGGCCGAGGTCGAGTCAAGCGTCTAGTCGGAATATTCAGCCGGGCTTTTTCGAATCAAAAGAGTTTCCGGCGCGCAGACACTGAGTCGACACGCAGCCTTTTCCGAGCTGAAAGGCATACCGAGGTGGCGCCATTCGGTGTCATATGTGGGTGAAGGTGGAGGTGCTCTGTGTCATATGTGGGTGAAGGTGGAGGTGCTCTGTGTCATATGTGAGTGAAGGTGGAGGTGCTCTGTTTTGAGCGGCATTTGGAATGTGCGAGCTGACGACGCGACGCGCCAATCGGGCTGGTTCTTGGCGCTTCTGACCTGCCTTCACATCTGGAATGAAATGATCCAATGAAACTGATCTCTCTTTGAAGAAATTATGGAAACGTTGAAGCGGGTGGCACCACCACTGCATGAAATGACCAACTGCATGTATAATGTATTGCATAGCCCTCAGAAACATTCAACAAACACTGATTGTTACAGAAGCTCGTGCCATGCATTCAAAGATGGTTCCAAATTCCAAACCACTCCTTATTCTGCAGCCGTCCCGATATGGTGTCACTTGCCGAAGAGCGCTGGCGGTGTCAGACCACCTTGACGCCCTTCGGCCTTTGCAGGAATACGCAACAGGATCAGCTTCGGATGCGTATCAACCGCATCACCATGTCCGACTACGAGCAGTACCACTACGACAAGGAGACTCTCATGCAGCACTGTAAGCCTCGCCCGTCCGCTTTTCCGCCGCACGTCATCGGAAGCTCGCTGACGTTGACGCAGACACTGACGTTGACGCTGACACTGACGCTGACGCTGACACTGACGTTGACTCTGACACTGATGTTGACGCTGACACTGACGTTGACGCTGACACTGACGCTGACGCTGACACTGACGTTGACTCTGACACTGATGTTGACGCTGAAACTGACGTTGACGCTGACACTGACTTTGACGTGGCGCTGTGTTTGTTTGTGGCTGCCGGGGCCTGCGGCGCTCGTTCAAGGGTTATATACGGGCCAGAATAAGGTGGTGTTGACCCGTCGTCATCAGGCACGGGCGAAGTCCGGAGACTTGATGTTCGTGGTCAGCCAAAGAGCACTCTGTTTAATTTGGTCCACGTGATAACCACGTGATCAGGTTATGTGTGTCATGTACATTGCATCGGAATGACATGGGGGTCGAAACGAACCGCGTTTTAGGCAGCCGGCTCTTGCAAGCAGTCTAAAATAATGTATGTCGAGAATGCGCCCTTATATCGGTGCGAAGTGCTGAACTAGGCGCGTTGCGCGTATCTTGGCACCGCCGTCCGCCCTGCGCGGGCCTTGTGGCACCGCCGCCCTCCCTGCGCGGGCCTTGTGGCACCGCCGTCCTCCCTGCGCGGGCCTTGTGGCACCGCCGTCCTCCCTGCGCGGGCCTTGTGGCACCGCCGTCCTCCCTGCGCGGGCCTTGTGGCACCGCCGTCCTCCCTGCGCGGGTCTTGCGCAGCCTTCCGCCGGCGCCGAGGTGCGGCCACGGTCGCGCGGGCCGCACCCGCTGACCTGGCGCTCTGCCACGCAGCGACGCCTCTGGGCGTCATCATGGTGGACCACGACTCGGACCTGGAGCAGGTGCGGCGCCACATCAACCGGCTGGAGGAGGAAAGCCAGCAGAGCCCGCCACTCAGCCCCGAGTGGTGCTTCGTCGACTGTGAGTCAGTCGACCGTTTGCTGTCTCGAGCGGAGCAAATGCTCACCTCGGCGGGCGGGGGCGGGTGAGCATGTCCCGGGACGTTTCTGGGGTCCAAGGGCTGTAAGCGCCCGGTGGAATCCATCTCGCGGGTCACTGTCGTCGCCTGCCGCTGTCCCTACAGTGAAGTGGGTGCTTTTGCGTTTGGTATGCACACAGCGGACTTGTCTTCGCTATACACGCTGCCTTGTACTGGATACACGCCGCTGCCTGCCTCCCGTGTTAGCTGAAGTGCTCATCCCTCGTCGCGGGCGCAGTGCCCCGCCAGCACTCGGCGTCTTTGACCCTGGACCGCGATGTCAGGGTATCTGGAGCGCCGGCATGATCTGACGGCCCATACGGCTGCCAACGCCACCCCACCCCTGACCCACGCCCACCGCTGCCGCGTCACGCGGCCGCGTGTGACACGACGGCGCTCTCCCTGCAGAATGGCAGGGCAGCCCCAGCCGATTAGTCACGTGTGACCCATATAAAAATGTATATTGGACTGAACTACCCAATATTTGACTGAATGTGTGCGTTGAATCTCAAAGGGCGCAGCCTTGAATCGGTCCGTCATCATCGTGGTTAGATGTCAGCTGGTTGTGAAGCTGGTGCTGAGATCGGGCCAGGCCAATATTGTTGCAGCCGAACACTGCTGCGTGGCTAATCAGCTTAAGCCCACTAGTCGGCTGAACTAGAGTGATGCAAACAGCTGTGCACTGAGATAGACAGGGCGTGAGCTCGTTGGAATAAGTAATTTGGTCCCGGGTTTATTCGCTGGATGATATAGACAAGTTCGCCTCGTATTTCGATTTTCAACGCAGCCCACCTTGTGATGGCCGCTAGGTGAAAACCCACCTTCCAACAGCAACAGTCTATTTCTCGAGTTCATATTAGATAAGCCTTCTTGTCTCCGACCCGGGTGTGTGTTCGCACCTGGTAAGTATTGTATAAAACATCAGAGAGCGTGGAGGTCACATCATAGCCCGATGATGCGACCTCTGTTGTCGTTTACCGGCGTGCCAGCTTTTCTGTGGTGGCACATGTCATCGTCAGGTTGTGGGTGGGCTGTCCTCTCGCCGCTGTGCTGACCTCCACCAGGAGACCCGTTGGCACTCACGAAGTGCCCCTCACACATCGCCAGAGACACCTCACCAGGGACCCCTCACCCATCACCAGAAACCGCTCACCAGAGGCCCTTCACTTCTCACCAAAGACCGCTCGCGAGAGTTCCATCACCCCTCACCAGAGACCCCTCACGCTTCAACAGAGGCTAACCATAGACCATTCACTCTTCGCCAGAGACTTTTCACCAGAGACCCCTTACCCCTCACCAGAGGCGCCCACCCTTCACCGTTGACCCCTCAGCCGTCACCAGGGACTGCTCATCAGAGCCTCATCACCCCTCAGCAGAGACCCCTCGCCCCTCATCAGAGATCCCTTCATCCCTCGCCAGAGAGCGCTCGCTAGAGACCCCTCACCCCCCCCCCCCCCCACCAGAGACCCCCCGGCCCTCACCGGTCGACCCCTCTTGCATAACCAGATGGCCTCTCACCACTTACCAGAAACCAGTCACCAGAGATCCCTAACCAGAGAAATCTCTCACCAGAGAGATCTCTCACTAGAGAGAGATCTCACCAGAGACCACTCACTAGAGAGACCTCCAGATGACAGCTCGCCTCACCGCCTGACCCCGTTCTCCGACAGCGTGCACGGCGGAACGCTTCTTCCGGATCGACCGGGCGCAGGAGCACCTGCACTTCGTGACGGACATCAGCTCGGAGGACCTGTTCATCCTGGACCCGATGGCCGTCACGCCGCAGCCGGTGGCCTCGGCCAACAACAAGTAAGCCGCTGGTCGGTGGGGGTGTGACCGTGGCGCTGGTGGGTGGGGCTGCGGCCGAGGCGCTGGTCGGTAGGGGTGCGGCCGCGGCGCTGGTGGGTAGGGGTGCGGTCGCGGCGCTGGTGAGTAGGGATGCGGACCGGCGCTGGTCTCAGACGGCCGCCAGCTCGCCTCGCTGGTTCGCAAGGGTAACCGGTAGGCCGGTCCGCTCGCCGATCGGCACGGGCTGACGTCAGCGCCGAGGGCCGCCGACGATTCCCGGGCTGGAGGGGTCCCGGTGGGCGTAAGTCGGCTAGTGCAGAAGTTGGCGCGCAAACCGTGCGGCGTTCTCAAATTTGGCGAGGCGCGGGCATGTCGCGCTGTATGCCGTCGCGCGTCTCTGGCGATTTGAGAAGCACACGCGCCTTACGTGCTGACTTCCGCATCACTGGACCACGACGCATTTGGACATGTCCAGCCCTGGTGCGCTAAACCGGGACACAAGGAAGCGAGCGCACCGCTGACCGGGCCACGCGTCGCACCGCCACCTAGGGACGACGGCGAGCAATGGAGCCCGGGCGGGCCGTCGCCGGAGGGCGGGCGTGCCGGCACGCCTCGGCCGTCGATCGTCTCTGCCCGCCGGCACAGCACGCCCTCAATGACGGGCTCGTCACGGCTGACCCGGCGCCGTCGCTCCAGCGCCCTCTCCGGACAGCTGGATCTTACCGCGTGGGTGGCGTCCTGACCGGCCCGGTCACATGGTGACAGGACTAAAGTCACGTGACCTTCAGCTTAGATGTTGCCTTCGCGTGTAGTTCCGGGTCGGAAGTCGTGTGAGAGCATTTCAACCAGTTGGTGCAGTTGGCTGTAGTTCCCTCGCTGTTGCTGCGATGCTGCCGAGTACTTAGCGTGGCATAAATCTCCAAGACGCGGGTTACATTGCTGTACCAAAGGTCACGATCTGAATAGTGATAGTCCAGGTAGCCCCTTAATGTTTACGGTACTAGCCTTGTTCCACGCTGTAATATTTCTCTATCGTATGGAGAAGCTGGTCCCTGCAGTTGTTTAAAGCAGGTGCAGTCGACCCACCAAACGGGGCTGCTCCACGTACTTTCGACTGACTCCTTTCGCAAGCGTGCCTTCGCGGGAAACATTTCATCCTGTTCGCTGACACTCGCCATTATGGCACGGCATATCCTCATTCCCCTCCACTGTAGTCAAGATCACTTCCGTTGCACAGCGGCGTGTTGTGGCATTTCGTGCTCCATTCTGAGTGTACGCGAGGTTTCCACTCCCATGTGTTCTTGTCTCGCTTTCCCTCCCAGTGTTCCCGACGCCTTGAGAGGCGCTCGACGCACCTGCTGTCCTCAGACGTTCCTCGCGGCCTCCTCAGCCATCCACCCCAGCCTCCTCAGCCCGCTGTCCTCAGGCGCTCCTCTCCGCCTCCTGGGTGTCCGTAGCAGCTCTGTTGCCGGATGAAGCGGCCACGGTCGGCCCACGAGCGCTTGTCATTCGAACGCTGACGGCCGATGATCGTTGCTGAGGGACTGGCAGGCGCCGCCCGTTTCAGCGGCCCCCGACGCCCGGGGCGGGACGACGGCGCCTCTCGCGTGTTCGCGCTCTCTGGAGCGACCGCGCGCTGTCCGCTGCTCGTAGGCGGCGGTGGGTTGTTTGTCGGCCCGCGCTCCCCAGTGGCCCCGGCGCAGCACGCGTCGGCTGACGGCGCCGCTCTGTTGCAGGCTGCGTGAGCGCCTGTTCGGCGCCACCTTCAGCCCCCCGAGGTGAGCCGCTCCGCTCATTCCACGCCGCCGGCTCCGCTCCCTTAATCCCCAATCTCGGACACGAATTTCGCTCACCCATATCAATCAGGCGGCGCATTTGCGTTACCTTCAAATAAAGAGTTGGCCCAGTTAGCCGCTGCCGGCCGGCATTAATCATGATTGAAACTGGGATTGGCTCGTTGCGTTAGTTCGTGCTCGGCCGGCCTGATGGCGCCGGGCCGGCCTGGCAGAACGAGCTCGCGCCGACGCCCCCGGCGCGGCCAAGCTGCACGTCGTGTCGGCGGGCGGCGGCGGCGCCCCGCCCGGCGGGGCTGGCTTTGAGTGTGTTTGTGTGGAGGTCTCGGCGGACTGCGAAACTGACAACGCTCAAATGGATGTGGGCGTCTGGAGGAAAGTAAGCGGGCGCCGCGTCGATCGCCTCTCGCATGTCGAGCGTGGCTGCCTGTCGCCCAGCACAGTCTGAGTCCGCACTCTCCGAGTAGTCTTCTGTGTGTGACGCTCTACAGTTGGGGCTGACCTGGTGCTGGGTGGGAGGGGTGGACTGTTGAGTGCTGGGGCGTCTGAGCGTGACCTTGGCCTTAGCGGTGACAAAACGCCAGCGGTCGGAGGTCGGGCGTCCGCTGCACTGTCCCTGTCCCTGTCCTTGTCCCTGTCCCTGTCTCTGTTTCTGTTCCTCTTACTGGCCCGGGTCCGGTCCCTGTTCCAGCCCCTGTTTCTGTCCCTGTTACTGGCCCTGGCCCTGCCTCGGTCCATGTCCCTGTCCCTTCCCCGCGCTTACCAGCAGGACGGACCAGGATGGTTTGTCTGTGGCGGGTCAGCACTGCGCCCGGTCTTTGGAAGCTAAATCGCGCGCGGACGACGCACGAAGTGTCCAGGAGCGGCACGTAAACACCGAAATGTGTCGGGGGTTGTGTTCCTTTGATATCGTGCAGTCGTTTAGATACGTTTTCCTCCCGTCTGGAATACTTTGACCCTCAAGGAACGATTCCTGCTCGGGCCGTTGGCTCTCTCCGTTGGCCGTTGGCTCGGGCCGTTGGTAACTTGCCGGTAACTCGTTGTCCGCCTGGTGAAGAGTTGGCTGCGATGCATGTGCGGGGACAGGGGATGTGCATGGACTAAGGCCGTGGTCCAGAACGGGGCCAGCTCTACCCGTTACACCCACATCCGGTGTGGGTCACGTAACAACGGGGAGTTCTACTTACACCCGGTGTGGGCCACGTGACTGCGGGGAGTTCTACCTACATCCGGTGTGGGCCACGTGACCCCGGAGAGTCTGCGGCCCTCTTGTAAGATGCGCGGGTTGAGACGGAGCGGCCGGACGCGAAGACGGCACTGTTTCGGGCCGCTCCGCCGCGCTAAGCCTGCCATCACGGATATATTTATTGCCGTGTGTTGGCCCTATCTGTTGAACAGCTCAGCACTGAATGCGGCTGAAGATTTCCGTCTCGGGATTCAAAGAGTTATGTCCATCGTCTGGCTTGCAGATGAACAGCCAATAAAATTGCGCAGATGCCTCACATGGCAGATACGTGGTACGAACAACACATTGTTGGTAGAATTGTCTGCGCACCACCCCAGTGGAGTCTTAACAGTCGCATGCCACTTTGTAAACCGCTAACATGTATCGTTCCGGTTACAGTCACCTTCTGGAGAGGTCATCGGAGGAGATTCTCCACGCCGCTCAGAATGGCGACCTGGCCCGGGTAAGAGAGGGGGAGAGAGAGAGAGAGATAGAGAGAGAGAGAGAGAGAGAGAGAGAGAGAGAGAGAGAGAGAGAGAGAGAGAGAGAGAGAGAGAGAGAGAGAGAGTCGAGAGAGAGAGAGGGGGGGGGGGGGGGGGTAGAGGGCGAGAGAGCGTGCGACCTCCGCCCGGTGGGGAGGCGAGCGGGGCTGATGATCGCCGAGAGTCGCGACCCGACGCCGGTCACAACCGGCTGTCACGGTCTCCTCGGCCATTCTATCCCGGCCCGGGCTGCCGCTCCATCCATGCCGGCAGAACTTGACCGATCGGGCCCGGAGTTACGAGGCCCCCTCCCCCCCCCCCCCCCCCGGACACGCCGACCCGACACGCGCGCTGCGGACCCTACCATTTCGCCTCTCGCAGCTCCGGAGGTCATTGCATGTTCTTGTCAGCTGCGATCGTCGGTCTTGGTTGCGGGCGTCAGACCTGCTGCAGGAGAGTGCGAATTGCTAGGTGCAGCGGCCAGGGTGGTCCTTGGGGTCCACGGACATGGCTTGCCGGGGGTGGCTCACGTGGGTCTTGGCGCCTGTGTCGTTCAGTCGGTCTGAAGGGTTTGGTGCTGACCGGTGTGCAGACGCGACGTCTGTGATTGCTTGCGACTGTCATGTGATTGCTTGAGGCTGTCATGTAGTTACCTGAGGCTGTCGTGTGATTGCCTGAGACCGTCATGTGATTACTTGAGACTGTCGTGTGATTACCTGAGATGCAACTAGCCGGCTGTGCCGTACCTTATCGCGGACTCCATCACGAATAATAGCGAAGTGAAGGAGGGGCGAACGACGGTTGCCGCTGGCATGCGATGGCAGTGAGAGACGCTGTTTACACATCGGCGACCTGGCACTGGTAACACGATAGCGTCCTTACAGATCATACACGCATTGATCTGATGTTGCGCGTGCGCGATTCTGTACAGCATGTGTTTTTATGTGTCTTTGTTTGCGCGCTCGGCTCGAATTTTACGATTTAGTGACCGGTCGATGTAACCAAATAACCCTGCTTTCCACGTTCTCTTCTCGCAGCGGACACACAGATGCAAACAGTACTCGTCCGGTGATGTTATTAAATCCCGGACCACGTGACCAAAACACCCCATCTTCCAACTACGTTTTTTATCTGGGTCAAAACAATGAAATGAAAACAATTGTGCTGCCAGAAGCGCGCTCAGCAGCGCGTGGCCTACGACTGCATAGTGGCGCCACCTGGAAGCCGTCTGACAAACTAGCGTGCCAAGTGCGTGCCCGTCATGCATGGCGACTACATTATTGATATTTTTCTGCTGTCTCCCTGACAGTGCCGTTCTGGAAATACGCGAAAAAGAGATGCATCAAACCACTCATTCGCGGCGTTTCGCGGCAATCAAGCCAATACCACGGTTGTTACCAGTGATAACCTGAAATGCGTGTGCCCCATAACGATGTAACGACGTGAGTGACCTGACACGGGCTAGCCATCCGCCTGAGAAGGGCAGGACACTCATCTGACGCACACCCAGCGGTCGTCCCGGTCCACCGCACCGTGGCCGCCATTTTAAGGCGTCCCACCTGATCCCGGAAGCGAGCGTTTGGCGCTTGAGTGGCGCTGGGAAGCCGCCGCAGCTGGGAGCTAAACCAGGATGTGAAAGTGGCGGTTGTGTGGCCGCTGCCGGCTGCTGCACTGGCGGCCGCTGCGTGGACGCGAGCGGCGCGGTCCATCCTTCCGCGCCGCGCCGCGCCGCGGAGCTGACGCTGCGCCGTCTCCATAGGTGAAGGAGCTGCATACGGCCGGCGTGTCGCTGTTCTCCATCAGCGCCATGGGCCAGACGGCGCTGCACCTGTCCAGCGCCGCCGGCCACAAGGACGTGGTGCGCTACCTGCTGGCCAACGCGCCCTCGTCGGTCGTCAACATGCGCGACAACGACAAGTGAGCGGGCAGCGGCTGGCGGCGGCTGCGCCGGACGCCGCTGTGGCGCGGCCCAGGCGTACCGCGCGGCCACCAGACGCCGCTGGGTGGCGCTGCTGCAGCTGCTTTGTTGTGGCGTTCAGGGCCACTGCGTGACTGACCGGAGCTGACGTGTGATGCTGTTCAGGGCTGCGTGACGACGTCAAAGTTGATTTGTGACGTCATTTAAGCCGCCGTGTGGCGGTGTGGAAACAGCGTGATGTTGTTTGGGGAGTGGCGTCCGCGCTGCGGTGATGTCCAAGATCCCATCCAGGGTCCGCACGGTCCTCCGCTGGTCATCTCGTGTAAACTGCTGTCTTTTTTGTCTTCCTGTTGTTGTGCACGCGCTATTGTGAGGTGCTATGTGTTGGCTCCGCCTCCACACACTACGCTGTGTTTCTCTGCCGGATGGCCTTGCGTACCACCTGCTGCGTGACCCTGTCCGTGACGCATCCTCCTGCGGCAGGGGTCACACAGCACTGCACTGCGCGGCCCTACACGGCCGCCGCACCATCTGCTCGATGCTGGTGGCGTCCGGCGCGCTGCTGACCCTGGCCGACAGCGAGGGCAACACGCCCCGGCTGCTGGCGCTGCAGGCCGACGACCGCGAACTGGCCGACTACCTCGAGAGTGAGTGGGCGCCGGGCGAGGCGGATGCCGAGTGGCGCCAGCTGGCTGCCTCTGAGGAGCCCTAGCCTGAAGGAAGGTCGTGGGGAGTGAGGGCAAGCCTGGCCCCGGCAAGAATAATTTGTCGCGTATGGCATTATGTGAGTAAGTTTAGGATACCCGCTCAAACCGTTCACTGTTACGAAGTGGCTCTGTCACTTGGCTGTGGACGTCAGCACCCCGGAATGTGCTCCTTTATTCGTATAACCGGATAAGAAATAACGCCAAGGACGCTAACTTCGTGAGCGCTTAAGCGTCTGTGTTCTGAGGAGTTTGAAACTCTTTGTCATAGGACTTACAGTATGCATTAGGGTCGCATGTGAGTTTCGAATCACAATTGATTAATTATTAGCCAGCTGCGCAAACTTGGCATGCCTGCCTGACACCGTTTCCAACCAGCCGTCGGTGGTTCTCCGTGTGTGGTGACGACCGATGGAGAAGTTGTGGCACTCGTCTGGATGCTCTGATTTCGGACTCGGGTTTGCTCACAGAGCGTGCGCGCACATAACAGACAAATTCGCGGGCGGATTTGATCAAAGCTGCCATAAGTCGCCAACACTGCCGGATTTAAACTGGCCTGGATATAATGTCACGCCTCCAGCTGTCACAGCCCGTAAATCGGTGTCAGCTACAGGCGGCGCGCCCCAACCGCCGTGTGCCGGCGCTGATGGATCGCACGCTCCCACGGCTTGACCTCCGGTTCCAGGTCAGGAGCACTTCCAGCTGGTGGTGCCGGACGACCACGAGACAGCCGTGTGACCTCTGCCGGCGGCGTTCGTCGGCCGGCGGCCCCGCCTCGGCCGCGGCTGCTCACGGCATAGCAATACCAGAGAGGCGGCCGGCCGGCGCCGGCGCCGAGCCGTGTCACCGGCATCAGCGTGCTCTCCACACAACGCCAGGCCGGATTTAGTGTACAGCCTGTAATCACCAACAATGAAGTTTGTATTTTTAGAGGGAGGACGTACCGCTTCCTACTTTTTACGTGTTTTCCTAGCCCGTTATCACACCTTGGTATGTATTGGCGGACGAACGTAGGGGATGGTGTTCAGTAAACCCTGCCTTTCAGAATGCCTTCATCTTTGTACCCGCGTGTGCCCCTGCCCCTGAGGCCGCGGCCCGGGCTTGTCAACAGCCACGTGATACGGTGCGCGGCGCGGTCCGCCGACGGCCCGCGGCTACGTGGTGAGGGTGACGTCCGGCAGGCTGGCGGCGGCGGCGTGGCAGCAGCCGGGACCGGGCGTCCCCGCCCACCCGCCTTGGCGTGCTCACGGGACCGTGTTGTCGACACCGCGCCGGCGTTCCAGTCCCCATGAGTGCGCGTTCCCGACGCACGCATGCGTGGGTCCTTGTTATGTACATGACTGCATGCGCGCGGCCCGTCCTGAGCATGTGCGTTTGCGTGTGTGTGCGTGTCCGTGTGCGTGTGCACGGCGAGAGTCATGCGTTAGAGTGTGCCCAGGGAGCCTCATCGGTGGCCCTGTCCTCAAGCGCGAGCGTACCCGACACAACTCCCGCCCCCACCCAATGTGTGCCCAGTGCACCTCCGACACCGGTCCTGCCCCCAGTGCGTAGTCGCCCGACACAGGTCCCACCCCGACCGCGTGATCCTGACATCACACAAGCCCCCCAGTCGCGCCCCCAGCGTGTGAGCACTGTGTTCTCCTCCTCGCACCGGTTCGGGGCCTGGTTATCCTCCTCGCACCGATTCGGGGCCCGGTTATTCATCTCGCACCGGTTTGGGGCCTGGTTGTGTGCCTGCAGTGGTGTGCGAACCCCCTGTATTGAAATGCAATATCGGCCGAGCGCGGACGCCAGCCTCCGCCGGCGTCCGCCCCGTCGCCCTGTTGACCGGTGAGAAGGTAATTTCTCCATTGGTGTTGCCTGTCGTGGCCCTCCCAGTACTAGGGAGCCGTTTGGTTTAAGCTTTAATCAGTAGAGCGGGCGGCTGCCCGGGGTGCGGCGCGTCGTCGGCCAGAGTGCCCGGGGGTGGGCGGGGGCGATGGTGGCGCCGTCTGCAAGACACCGTCGCGGGGCCGACCGCTGTGAGCGCGCCCGCCGACCGGCGCCGGAGCCCATGACGGCCTGGAGCCCATGATGGCGCGCTCGGTCCGGGCTCACTGGTGCATGCAGCCCGGCGCGGCTGTAGTAGGGTGTATGCCCTGTGGTCACTTGTATAAACATATATTATTGTGCCCATTGAACGTGACCTCCCCATTCCGTGGATGTTGTCGGTACTTTACCACTCCAGGCAATGCTATGATACCGATGTTTTTGGCTTCTGACCACGAGAACAATAAACTTATCGTTATTTTATTGCTGTTTGGTGGCGGCACGCAGTGGGAAGTGACCTCTTCGTACAAGAACGGGAAGTAACACACACACACACACACACACACACACACACACACACACACACACACACACACACACACACGCACACACACACGCACGCACGCACGCACGCACGCACGCACGCACGCACGCACGCACGCACGCACCCACATCTATAATGGCGCTTGAGTCTGCATTTTAAGCTTCTTTTTCGCACCTGGAAATCATCTAAGAGAGTAAATGAACACATTTAACTGTCACAAGGCGAGCTCATGTGCTGCTTTTCCGATAAGAGGAAGGGAAGTTTTGGAATCGCTCTGGAGTCGGCATGTGCCAGCTGCGATGTATGTCGGCTTTATATATTTCAACAAGTTGCGCACCATGCCCTGTCCTTGGGTTTTCCCCCTTCCCTTCCGAAGATGCGCGGGCGGCTGGCAAAGCTGGTGGCTGAAACCAAGGGCGAACCCATTGGAGATGTCCCAAGTTGTGCAAAAACACGACATTCTGGACGTTGACGAAAAATCTAAGCGTCTTTCACCAGGAGCGGCTTGTTCGAAAACACGAGTAACAGCAGAAACACCTATAAGTTTCTAAATCAGGCCACCTATCTGAACTTTGGCACCCCAGCACCCCACCCTCTACACGCAACGTTCTGAATCCACTGTTGACTGGGGCTTCTCCAGCTTGACGAATCTAGCTAGGGCCAAAAGGCACGGCCCGGAACTATGTATGCGATTAATTTTAATTATTAAATAGCAACATGGTTTCGTCCCGCTTCGCCCCCTCCCCCCCCCCCCCAACAAAAGAGCTATCTGGCAACGACGTCGTGACGTCACCGCAGGGCTCCTTGGCAACCCACAGTATTGTAAGTCCGAAGGATAAGGGTCCCAATTTTTGGGCAGATTAAGAAGGTACAGGCGGCTAAAAGCTTTCTGTGCCAGGCCAAACGTCTTTTCTTTTCTGGTCTTTTCCACGCTGGGTGTGGTTTCTGGAATTTAAAGCTTGCCTCCAAATTGCAAGTTCTTTTTGCAGGGGCGTTGCAACGCTAACGTAGGTGACGCACTGGTACCAACACCTGCGTTAAAGATGGCGCTAGTGCTGCTCATGGGCTTATGACACTTAACCAGCTTTGGTAGATATAAACATCTTGCCTCCCGAAGCGATCTACGTGTTTGAATACAAGCTACATAAGCTACCTTGCGTATATGAGATGCGAGCCATATGCAAAGTTTAAACCCCGAGAAAACTAATAATTTCGGCGCATTTGTTGCAATACATCAGATGCATGTAAAAATAGAAGTTAGATCAATATAAATACGATGGAGATTTGCAACACGATGTCATACCATAACGTGCCTACAAAATGCCGGAGGTGGAGGAACAGCAATATATCAAAGGGGTCGATAGCAGTGCACAAGCAATGCGTTATGTTGTCCGCATCGAGGCCCACAGAGCTGCCCCGGAACCTTTGCGTCCAGGTCAACTGTGCCCCACATGTAGTCGTGAGGCTTTGCCTGCCGTCTACGCACCATAACCGCGCGTCCCACAAACATGGTCACCATCTCCAGGAAGCTTGCTAGGACACGAAAACTGATAACCCCTCCCCGCCTCCGTCTAACTCGCGAAACAGTGAATAATTATGTCGGTCGGCGCAAAGCTTTCACTGCCAGTCAAATAGGTGTGCATTAATTGCTCAGTGGCTAGTCTGTGGCGGCGCTTTTATTAAAACGCACATGGGTGTCCAGTTGAATACTCTTCGCTCAGAAGGGAGTCAATTTAACCCCTCTAAGATCTCAGAAACTAAGAGAGCTAGACATACCAAATTTACAGGGTGTATAGGCCTGCACATGAATTCACTTACGTTCAAGTTTGAGGTTCCTACGTCATGATATTTGGGTGAAATAAGTTCAAACAAGGTCAAATTTCACGTATGTGTCTAAAGTGACCCAAAATTTAGACACCTGTTCTAAACCCACGTTTGGCCACATTCTCATCTAAGGTCTGCGACCTTGTTCGACCTTTCGGAGATCATGATGACCAAAATCATACAAGCCCGCTTTGAGTCTTGCGTTTGAATGAGAGACAAACATTCTCTATGCAATATGTTCTTAAAACAAAATGATGACCCGGTTATTTTAGGTCAGTGACCTATTCTCAACTTAAGGAAGCTCGTGAAAGATTATAATGCGGTTCCTGTCATCAATCAATTTGTAATGACCACCAGAAACTACCCCATACAGCAAACCGTAGGGTAATTAAAGTGGCTGGCCCTGCCCTTGGTTTGACTTTTATAACTGACTCTAGGTGAATGGGATTTGTTCATTCAGTCGTTTTGCTGCCTAAGAAAGTGTCTCAATCATGTATGGCTTTGTCTCACGCTCCGTTCTTGCATCACATTGCACGATTCCTTCGAAATTGATTTCGCCGAATCTATGGTCTGACTTTGACCTGCCGAAGATCAGCGACCTTACAAGGAACATCTAAATATATCATGCCAATCGATCTGCTATTTAATTATCTTGAGTTATGACAAATTTGGCGCAGCTACGCCGCGCCGTCCGGAAACGAATCAGCATTCGCGGGGAGGGGGGGGGGGGGACAAATTGATTCACTCACGAGTGCGTGTTAAGTTTCCTTGGGTACTAGATAACCAAATTTTAGAGCCGCTGCAGCATCTTTTCGAAAGCCTTTTATCATTATTTCAAATAGTGATCAAACGTTGCTTCTTACGACATATTTTCAATGCATCTAATAGCCTGAACTCATCTAGACCTACAATCACCCTTGCAATGGTCGGAATTTGCGCTGAATTTTTCACGATGGCATGCGTATGCAAAATGCTATTTCGGTGGCATTTTACTTTGATTAACTCCATTAGAAGCACGGCCTGGGAGCGCCGGGAACTTGGGCACTATGGCATGCCTGACCCGGCCGAAGCCAAGCTTTGGGACGGCTGTCGAACAAGCAGCAGTTTTATATCAAGCTGTACATTGATGTTCAAAGCTCTGGCGATCTGGCTAAAAGTTGGTATGCTAATAGCATTGGGACTATAATCTCACATCCTGAAAGCGTAAGGTGGGAAGCAACCTTACTGGGCAGGTGGTCAGTAACTTCCCGAGATTCTACAGGTCGAAGTTCAAGGTCAGCTAGAGCGGACCCTTTTGACGGAGTTTAAAATGTGTTCCCGTAGATCACGGCCCAAGTCTTTGAAATTTTTAAGTTTTGGGCATACCTCATCTCGCAAGCTTTTGCATATCCAGCTCACTGTCTTGAATTTTAAGATGCATTTGTCAAATTTTATTGACCTGTCAATTTTCAGCTAAATTCTGGCAGTCCGAAGTATCTATCGACAGCTTGAAATAGAAAGCTGCTAAGTTCACGGACGGAGTTTTGGTGCTAAAAGTATTGGCTAGGACCAAGATTCCACAAACATTTTGGCGAACGGCTGCTGTTTTAAGCCTATCTATTTGGCATTATAACCTGCGTCTGCAACGGGCGCACGCCAAACTTTTGGCATCTATACGAGTGAGCAGGGTACGCCAGTCACAGGTCTGAACCAGAGACAGATTTCGCAACATAAGTTCGAGCAGAGCTGAACAGTAAAAATAGCCGTCCTCTCCATAACCAACATATTCCAACCAACCGATCTCTCCCAGATTTTGCTCACTCTACTGCAGTGTCCTAGAATTGCCGACTTTGGGTGTAAAGTAACACCCTATGAGGAGGAATTTTTCACTCCTTTCCCCCATATTTTATGTGAATTCTTCACTCCTGCCTGACATTGTCTAATCGCACATGCCAAGCCCCTATTTCGCTTTCTTTTTACCATATTTTATGTGGATTCTTCACTCCTGCCTGACATTGTACACACTATTCACGCACCGTTCCGCTGATTCGAATCGTGCGCCGGAGGAAATCCCTTCCCGTGAGAGGATCATCCGTTCAGGAAGGGATTTCGTCCGAATTATCGGCCGTCAGCTGTCTAAACAAAAAAAAAGAAAAATGCCTGGCGCACGCAGTTCCGTTCATGGCCATTTCAGCTTTGTTTGGTGTTGCCGCTTTTCCACGGGTTTTTAGCTATTGCTCGAGACGGTCCAAGACCAAGATGGTAAAGGAAAAGAGAAAGAAGGTGAAGTTGACACCATGGTGCTAAAACTACTCTTATTATTGAGGGCCTTGAGTGGCTAGCAGCACAGAAATGCTCACGTAATTCAGCCTTGCTAGGCGCTTGCTCTATGCAGACAGCGGGCGTCGGCGGTGTTTGGTGTTATCTTTCCGCCTAAAGGTTAGATTAATTTACATCTGGGGCAGGCTCCATGCTTCCGGAAGCCGGACGGAGGTAATATGGTCATTTTATATAGCTTTGACTTGTTCTCACTTTAATTTTTGGATTGCTCAAAATTCTTGCAGAGAATGCCTCGAAGTTTCTTTCATTAAGTTAATACCTAAAGGCCCCAGGAGTGTTTTTGAAGATGTTCCTTAAATTAGGATGCTGTTTGCTTGTCAGTTTAATTTGTGTGAGAAAGCTAGCTTAAAAATTGCTGCATGATATGATGGATGAACAAATATAGATCATTGCAGTCAGCTCGGAATGTGAACTTTTTTAATGGTAGGACCGAAATTGCCCAATGATGGGGTCAAAACGGCAAGAAAGCAAATGTGAACACTGGATGAAAATAGTTGTCATCATTACTCTGCCAAATCCAAGTTTGTGTGTTTCATGTGCGGGAAAACAGTGCATAAACTAACACCTAACACGATGTCACATACTGCATGGAGAACACGTCTGTGTTGCATATCATCACCTGTTTTTGTACTGGTGATTAAATATGTCACCTAGGTGCTTTTTTGTGACAGGTGTCTTTGTAGGCCATGAGGTAGGTAATTCAACTGTCCAACAATTCTTGCAGGGAGTACCAATAGTTTCTTTCATTAAGTGAATACATAAATGTCCCAGGATTGATCTTGCAGACATCCCTCCTGTGACCTGAACATTTGGTTGGCCACCTATCGGCAGGAGGGATGTGCTGGATATTGGTGACTGGCTCATCAAGGAAATATGAAGTTACATCACACTGGTAGACCAACTGGCAAGGAAGCGGGGGCTGGAATATTTGTTTTTGATGTGATTAAGCTGTTTGCTGCTTGTCAGTTTAAGGTGTGTGAGATAGGTAACTCAATAATTCCTGCATGATGCAAAGGATCAACAAATATGGGCAATAGATCATTGCAGTCAGTGCAGAATGTGAACTATTTTTAATGATGGGACCAAAATTGCCCAGTGATGGTTCCAGAATGTCAAGAAAGCAACTGTGAGCGCTGGATGAAAACAGCTGTCATCAGTACTCTGTCAAATCCAGGTTTGTGCATTTCATGTGGAAGAAAACTGCATAAACTAAGTAAACCTAACATAATGTCGCATGATGTGCAGAGAACATCTGTGGTGCACATAATTACCTTTTTTTGTACTGGCGAGTAAATATGTTTCCTTGGTGCTTTTTTGTGACATGTATCTTTGCAAACCATGAGGTGGATAATTGAGCTGTTGTTATAATTAATCATTTGTTATGAATTTTGAGCCCAGATTGCTTTTGTCATGACAGCTCTGGGGCTGGTTCACATGTTATGATCTTTGGACTGTGCAGACACAGCTGTTTGTGCCACCTAGCCATCAGTCCATATCAGCCAATGCTGTTGACTGCAAGGATATCAAAGCAGTATTTCAACCCTAGTATGTCAAGAAAGCAAATAGCTGCATGCTGACTTGCCAGTGCGTGCCAAGTCTAAATGGCAATCCTGCCCTCAGGTACTGATGATGCATTGGATGGGGAAAGACAACATAGTCACACAATTTTTGCCACTAACTATGTAGCATTCATGAGTCATTTCTGTAGCTTAGCTCACTGTTGCAGGCTGCTCATAAATGCATTAGTGTGGGAGTAGGTAATGTGTTTCTTGAGCTGTGCAAAGTAGATGGCATGATGCTGGTTGGCATACTGATATGAGTGTGGTAAGTTTGTGAGTGTCATTGGCCAATGCAAGAAAATACTGATTTCCTGCTAGCCAAAGTTTCCCGCTAGTAAAAATTTGCATATAACACTGCTTATGTGACAGATTTGGCAGTGCTGACTGCGCAACTCTTGTGTTTCAAGTGCTATGGCTTGTGCTGTAGCTATAAAGCCTAGGGGGCCCGCACATATCATTTTTCCAACGGAGTCCACCTTTCTCCTCGCCCTCAAAGCTGTCTCGCGCCCACCATGGCTCGTGACATTCGCCATCCATACGCAGAGTACCGGCTTTTTTTCTTCTTGTTTTGTTCAGTTCGCCTCGAAAGCGCAGTTTTCGCCCATAATCCGTTCCTTGATTCGAACTAAGCGGGATCGAACTACCGACCGTTAATCCGGCGTAAAGCCGCTTTCGCCCATGTAAACGCCCCTCTCCGACGTCTAATCGCACATGCCAAGCCCCTATTTCGCTTTCTGAGTTCTTAGGATGTCATCCAAAACCGAGCTCACTTGAAACCACCATACATAAACGAGCCTCCGCAGAATCTGGACACCACTGGCTATGTCCTGCCTCACCTACATCTGAATCATGTCTATGTTTGCACAGAGCAAGGGCGCCAGGTGCCTCCAAGTTCAAGAACCCCAGCGACTCCAGCCGCACGCATTAAGTTTGGTTTGTTTACAAAATGCGTCACAGTCTGCAGCTGTGCGCCAAATGCAAGATTTTCACGCATCCACCATTTTTTTTTATCTCACCACCACACTACATGAGCAGAGTCTGATGCAAACACAAACAAGGCCTGGTAGAAAATTTTACTCCACGTATTTCTTTTTTCCCAAAGAAACTTCACCACTGCGTGCATCACTCCCGAAATGCATGAATGAAAAGTGCAAGAAATGTCTTCTAAATTAAACTTACAAGATGAATGTCACTATTTGAGCACTTATATGAACAGATTTCAAGTCAAAACAGCTTATTTCAAAATTTGGCGGGAAAAGTACCAGTCTTTATATCTGTTAAGCTACTTTTGTTTTTATTAGTATCATGCCAGTGTGATACCGCTTTATCTTTCCTTCCCTTTCGATTGTCTTTAGAGGTACCATCTGCTGCTTAAAATTGTGACCAACTTCTCTGCAAGATTCTCCAACTGCAAACTTGTACGTATTTAATACATAATTTGGATTAATTTGCCAGTCGCCCAAACATGTTTGATACGCACCCAAACGTGTACAATTCACAGGGAATGTAGGAGGCGATTTGAAGCACGGTACTTATTTTTACCGCCATTTTTGCCCTCTTGAACCTTCGGTTAAACGTTTTCTTCGTTCATAGCGGTGCTCAATAACGATAACTCCAAGCCTTTCGAGTGTCTGATCCACTAAGCTACTTGGCAAAGCTATTCTAATCCTGCCATATAGAGCCTTGGGCCAGACCTGACACAGCTGATACAGAGGCGTTTGATGGCAAATTTCTGCCGTCTGGAAACGTTAATCATGCACACCTCTTACTTGTTTCTCATTTTAATCTCGAAGGTTGGTAGGCATGATTGATATTTATATTTGGGGGTTAGTCGGAGGACTCTGTCTGCCAGCAGACCATGCAAAATGTACCGATTTTTTGTTTCTGGGGAAACAAGAAGAAGCCAGTAAGTCTCCTGTGGACCAAGTAATTGCTTACCTTACCTGCTTTCAACAGATGATTGGTAACCGGAGTTGGCTATTTTCTGTTTCAATGCATCAGGTTTTGCCATAAGACAAATTATAATGCCTCAAGGCATGCAAGGGGCTTATGTTGTTCCATGTTCTTGGTTATTTGCCCCAAATTTCTTTAAGTGGTCCCTCATTGCTACTTTAATAAGATGTTTTCTATAGTTGTCACGGTTTGCTGACCGGCATATGACTGTACTGTATATACCCACTAAATTTTGAACACAGTCTTACCTGCATAGCAATGATAATATGAGTTAAACGTTGGTATGTAACAGATAGTCAGACCACCCTTTAAAACGTGAAGCCAATAGCTCAAACTTTGTCATTAAAAATGAATAAAGGAGCCAAAATGGATGCATTTGCTGCAGCTGAAAAGGCAAGCAGCAATACTGACATGATCATCTTAAAGTTATGCTATTTTTGGAGAAGATAAATTGTTTTGTGCAGCATACCCATTATTGCCCTTGACATTAGGTCAACCATGGCAGTTAAAATAAGTTGTTCAAAGTGATTTAAAGTGCTTTGATTTGTGTGTTGTCAACTTTGTCTGATGTCAACAAGCCTACACAACTGAACTGAATAAAAATGCAAGTTGAAACTAGCCAAAACTAGCTTTAAATATCCTATTTTTATCATAAGTGCTTCTGTCAACAGATAGGTGAGTTGAGTTGATGTTCATCATGTGGGCTACCCTAAGTCAGGTAAAGTTGGTCAAGTGCATGGCAAGTGGCAATAGGAATTGTGCAAGAATCTGTAACTCACGACTGCTGCTGTGATACAAACAGGTTATACAGGATGAGATGATGTAAGGCCTCTTTAGGTTAGGCATAGGCTACTTTCATGGAAATAAGCATTGGTATTTTGTAAGAAACAGTGACAAAATGTTTGTTTTCCCTGAACCCATCCCAATAGAAGCCAGAATTATGTCTATTCTGTTTGACTTGGTGATGACCTGATGTGTAGGAGTACGAGGTTTTTTGCTTGAGTGTTTTATGCTTGCTGAATTTTCTGTTGTTATTTTGTTATCGAATTCCTTTGCTTTGATTTGTTTTAAAAGTGCTCTGGAAGGGAATTGAAAAGTGTGGCATCAAATTATTGGTGTAATTATTTATTATGGTCATAATGCTGTCATGAAATTACTATGCTTAAACATAATGCACCCGATTGGCTGGCTAGGTACCCTTCGCTCGGGTGGGGGGTCAATTTGACACCCGCCCCCCTCTGAAATCTCGGGAACTAAGAAAGCTAGGTAAACCAAATTTGCAGGATGTCTTGACCTATACGTGAACTCACTTGGGATAAGGTTTCAGCTTCCTAGGTCTTGATCTTCAGGTCGAATGATGTCAGACAAGGTCAAATTCCAGGTTGGTCTCCAAAGCGCCCCTACAACCTATGATGATGATGATTTGGGCTTTCGGGCGCACCGACTACGTTGGGCATATGGCGCCCATAACCTACTTTTTATTTAACAGATGCGTGAAAAAGCGAGGAGGTAAGGCTACGTCCGATATATTGCATGGAATTCTGCGTCTTCAAGATAACTAAAAACATGGCCGTCATTTACTAAACTCGAGTGGCCTCCCAACATAGGGTAGAGCGTTTGGCACACGGACCCCGATCCAAAATGGCGCATGCTTTCCGATGCGAGGTGGGCACAATCTATTAGCACATATTTTACGGTATAATGATCCCCGCAGCGAGGACATCACGGTTGGTCTTCCCCACATAACAGGTATCGGTGAGTTGCGTGTGTGTGTCCTATTCTCAGGCGGCATAACGTCACTTCATCCTGCCTCACTTTACAACTGGACGCCCAACCCAACTGGGACTTGGTCCCAACCGGGACTTTACCTCTTTTAGTTTATTGGCAGCACGCGCATCCCAGTTCGCTTGCCACTGCCTCAACATGAATGCAGATACTACCGCACAAAGGTCGTTAACTGAGACTGCCGCAGTAGGGATGCCAGTTGCATGTGTGACACGCGTTCCTGCGGCATCAGCTACTTCATTGCCCGATATACCAACGTGGCTCGGTATCCAGCAGAACAACACCTGCTTCCCGAATTGGGACAGTATAGTAAGAGTTAAAATGTTCTGAACGATGGGATGCGATGAATCCGAATCCTGCAGTGCCAAAAGGCTACTAAAAGAGTCCGATAAAACTAGGTGCTGATCGTCACTGTCAACTTCTATGAAATAGAGTGCTTTGAGAACGACTATTAGCTTGGATGTAAAGACCGATGCGTGACCAGGCAAAGCAAAAGACCGTGTGACAGGACCATGTACAAAAGCACATCCGACACTGGCATCCACTTTCGAACCGTCCGTGTAGGTCTTCTTGTGATCCGGTTACGACGTGATAAGCTCCAAAGACCTCAGCCGAAACTCATCCGGAAATATCCGCCCCTTCGCGAAATGGGAAAGTGAGACATCCACCGCTGGTGGGTAGAGCTTCCAAGGAGGGATCTCATGAATTTCCCAACGTATCGCATGCCGTGTGCGAATACCACACTCCTGTAAAATTATGAACATCCTCACACAGAAAGGTGCGATCCGATGTACTGTCCCAGTCAGAAACATGCGTATTGTGCGGCGGGAGAAGACCCACTTGGGTGTTGGGTGATCGGGGAACTGTGCCAACTTACAGGCGTATCTCACGCCCAATATCTATCTTCTAGCGGACAAAGGGGGCTCGTGGGCCCCAACAAGGAGGCTCGCTGCCGGAGAGGTCCTAAATGCACCTGTTGTAATACGTAAGGCAGTATGATGTGTCGTGTCCAATGAGCGCTTTACTGACTCACAAGCGCCGTCATAAACAAAAGAAGCATAGTCGAGCTTGGATCTGACAAGAGAGCGATAGAAGAGCAAGAGCGTTTTTCTGTCCGCACCATATGGCGTGCGAGCAATGCACTTCAGGACATTCAGGGTTTAAAACACTTGGCTCGCAACGCCTTTATATGGTCTTTGTAAGTAAGGCGGCGATCCAATTGCACGCCTAGAAAACTGACCACGGGCTCAAATGGGATAGCTTCGCCATACAGTAGGATCGCTACATCTTGGCAGTGACCACGACGGCGACAAAAGTGCACACCCGCCGTTATCAATGTGGAGAAACGAAAACCACTCAGCGTGGCCCACCTCTCCAGACGTGCTACAGCTAGTTACAACTGACGTTCCATCGCTGAGGTCAGAGAAGAGCTGCATCAGAATGCAAGATCGTCGACGAACAACGAGCGACCAATAGACTGAGGCAATGCATTTCCAACGTCATTGATCGTGAACGCAAAAAGCGCGACACTTAAAACGCCACCCTGGGGCACACCGCTCCGTTGTAAGAAACGATAAAAAACTGATAACCAACACGGACGCGGTAGAAACGTTCCGATAAGAAGTTCTGTAAAAAAGAGCCCATGTTACCACGTATACCGTGCTTAAAAGCCTTCATAAGTACACCATGTCACCATGTGGTATCGTAAGCGCGTTCTATGTCAAAAAAGACATCTCCCACATGGCGACGCTGTTTAAAAGCAGCACGGATAAAAGTGTCCAAGCTAAGAAGATGGTCCAGCGTGCTACGGTGTTACCTAAGACCACACTGGGAATCAGTCAAAATGGCATGTTTCTCTAAAGACCATGAAAGACGGCCATTGACGAGTCTCTCCATCAGCTTGCACAGTGAAGATGTAGGAGAGATGGGCCTGTAGTGAAGCGGATCTTTGCCGCTCTTACCTGGCTTTAAAAGGGGTACAACAACAGCTTCTCGCCAAAGGATCGGAAATTCCCCTCGCTCCCAAAGACGATTAAAAACGGCCAAAAGAACGTCCAGTACGCAGATGGGTAGATGTCGAATCATGTCGTTATGTATCTCGTCAGGACCTTCTGATACGCTCCGAAGCCTGTTAACAGCAGCCCTCAGATCCACCATTGTAAATGGTTCGTTGAGGGCAGGGTGCACAGAAGTGGAAAAGTCCACTGGACTGGCATCACAACGCGCCTTATGACGCAGTAACTGGGGTCAACGTTGCCGTCTCCACATCGTTCGGCAAGCGCACGACCGATCTCGTTGGCAACGTCAGCAGGATGTAAAATGTCCCGCCCACCAACCGCAAGAACCGGTATCGGAGCCGCGGAAAACTGGCCAGAGATACGTTTCATCTGCGACCATACTTGCGACATAAGCGTGAAATGATTTAGGCGTCCCACGTACTCTTGCTAGGAGACGCGCTTTGCCTCCCGCATGGTGCGCCGGGCCTAAGCTCACGCCTTCCTAAATGCGATTAAATTATCGGTTGTGGCGTGACGGTCGAAGGTCCGAAAGGCCCGCCTACGTGCCCGGACAACAGCTCGGCACTCGTCGGTCCACCACAGCACTGGGGTGCGACGAGGAGCTCCAGATGTCTTTGGGATGCTTGCGTTCGCTTACGTAAAAGCGCGGACGTGAAATGTTTGATCGAGTAGTTTGCACCATCCACGGCCTGTGCACCAAAGTCCATCTCTACCTGAGACTGAAACTCACTTCAATCTGCTTTTTTAAGATTCCATCGTCGTGGCCGAGGGCCGAGGACCTCCCCGCCACAGTACTCCGACCACACTGGGAAGTGGTGGCTCCCCATAGGGTCGTCGGCTATAGTCCACCTAAAAAGCTGCGCGAGCTGCGGACTCACCAGGCTTAGGTCCAAGGCCGACGTCTGACCTGACGGTAACGTAAAATGCGTCCGAGATCCCGTATTCAAAACACAGAGCGACTCCTCGTGAATAAATTGCTCTAAAGAACGTCCCCGCGCGTTGCTGTCATCACAACCCCAAACGGTATGGTGTGCGTTAAAATCTCCCAAGATAACCAAAGGCGGAGGGAGTTCTGCGATCAACTGTCTGAGCTGCACCAATGGAAAACTGAGCCCCGGTGGCAAATACACTGAGCACAGGGTTACAAGACGATGATTAAAGTGTACACGTGCAGCAACAGCTTGGAGCGAGGTTTGCGGCCCCAGCTGCTGCGCAGGCACACTGTGGTGCACTGCCAACAGCACACCACCGTGCGCCACAGTGTCTGGTAGCACATCTTTTCTAAATATTGAGCAACCTTTGATGGTGCAGTGAGAATCCGGCGACAGCTCCGTCTCCTGGAGGCAGACAGCAACCGGACAGCGGTGATTTAGCACGGCGTGTGAATCCTGGGCACTGGTTCGTAAGCCTCTACAGTTCCATTGCAGAATAACCTGCATAAAACCTGGTAAAAAATGAAATTTAAAACTATGAAGCTAAGAAAAACCTGGGCTGCGTAAAAAGGTGGCATAAAACTGTTACAGACGGTAAAAATGACTAAGCTGGCTAGAAGTGTTCCATTGCACCGGACGAATGGTCCAACTCCCTGAAGTGTACCCGGGGGTGCATCCCTTCACTTCGGCGCAACCTCCCGTCCGCAGAACTCGAACGACCTACATTCGAGCCTGACTGAAGCTTCAGCCACGCTCGCTGACTTCCCTCGTCCGTCGGCGAGCCTGTCCAGGGCAATCCGCGCTTAGCGGGGTGGCCCGGGGTGGTAGGAGGATCCAACCGCCTCGGGGACGACAGCGGGGTTGCCGGAGGCGGCAGGGACTGAGCAGGCGCAGCGGAAGGTGGAGGAGGCGGCGGGGCACCCATTCGGGACGGAACAAGCGGCGGCTCAACGCGCTTGCTAGGCGTGGAAGCGGTCCCTCCCATGGAGGACGGCACCTCATTAGCCACCGCAGAGGATGGCGTGCCGCCAGGCATCGCCGGCACCGACGCCCCGGCAAACCCCAAGGGAGGAGACTTTTCGCCGTCCCCCGCCGGGGCCGAGGAATCGGTAGCCCCCGGGGACCACCTGGCCACCCTCGCCTGCTCGACCAGACGCTCTCGCCTGGCCTCGCGGGCCCTCCTCTCCACCTCACCGCGCCGCAAGACCTCCATCACTGTCTCGCTAGGTGAAGTTCGGTTCGAAGTTGGGGGAGGTGCCGTGGTCGGCGCCTCTTTCCCAGAATGTGTCCGCTTTTGCTCGGGAGGGGCGCCCCTCCCGACCCCGACCAACCAGAGTCCACCCCTCCCCTCCACTGTTTCTCCGACCGGGGAGGCCGGCGGCACGGGGGCCGCCGGCGCCGCAGCTACCGGCGGTGCGGCGGGCGCCGCGGACGCCGGCGAAGCATGCGAACCCGCTGCCGGTCTGCAAGTCAACCCAAATGACTGGAAAATTACGATAAACTACGTCAAGTTCATACGGTCCGAGCTGACCTCACGATGAACCACGTTTGAGTGGGAGCTAGTCATTCCACTCGCGTAAGATGCTTTGGGATGCGAGTTATGGTAAATCTCCCGTGCCTCTCGGAAAGAGATGCGCCGGGAACACTTGATGGAGATAATCTCTTTCTGTCGGGAGTACGCCGGACAAGCACGATCATGTGTCGTGTGTCGCACAGCGCTGCAGGTCTCGCTAGTGTGGTCAGCCTCCGCACATTTCACACGAGACGGCTCGTTCGTGCAGTAATCTTTTGTATGGTCAAAACGAAGTCACCGAAAACAGCGCAAAGGTTGGGAATGTACAAACGAACTTTCACTTTTACGTAACCGACTATTATTTCTGAAGGAAGATCCACACGGTTGAAAGTAAGGATAATATTGTTTGTTGGGACCAGGTGCTCTCCTCTCCTGACTCTGATCCGACGAGCTTCTGTGACACCGAAACCAGACAGACCATCCACGGTATCCTCCTCGCTGACACCCTCCAGGTCAAAACAGTTAATGATCCCGCGAGAACAGTTTTTCGCTTTGTGAGCCGTCACCGTGATGGGTAAAGTGACGTCTCGCCTTCCATCTGTATCCCTGACCGTGCATGTGAATGAGGTTGCCTGCATTGTATTTTCCGCTTCCGCTGCATTCAAAAACTCCACCTCGATCGCCCCATTTCAAAGCTTGTCACAGCGCGTCACCTTGCCAAGCCGATCACATCCGCTACGCCGCTGAAAGGGCAACAGACTACACAAATCATTTTCACCACTAGCAAGCACAAGAACCCGAGGGCAAGACCGAGCAGCCTGCCCGGCGGTCCCCGGTACTCCCACTCTCCCACCTCTAGTCCGCTCCAACGGGGTGGAACGGGAATCAGTCCGCGGTAGCGGTATTTCACCCGTGTCGGAAGGACCGCTTCGCCCCTCCGCCGAAGCAGAGCGACGGTCGTCCATCGTCGTCAGCCGAGCCGTCTGAGCTGGCGCGTCATTTCCGTTGGGGTTGATTGAGTGAAAACCCATGCGAGTTTTTGGAGCATTCCGCACCGGGGCTCCCCACCCACCACGCAGCCCAACTGGGGGACGGCCAAACACTCCCTCGAGAGGTGGTCACCGCCAGAGCCACCCCGGTGCTATACGGGGCGAACAATGCCTCCCACACGGCCAGGTGTAACCGGCAGACCCCTCCCCGTCCTCACCGTGGTTCAGCGCCGCCGCCCCTTGACCACTTAAGCCGCTGCGCGCGGCCAGACGTCCCAAGCGGAAACCCGCAAAGAGCACCCAACCGCGACGCGAGCGACAAGCCACTAGACCCGTGTGGGGCCCCACGGGCCCCCACTCCCCCGGATATCCTGGCCAAAGTGGAGCGTTGGAACGCGCCGTGACTGACCCGCACGACGCGCCCCTCAGCCACCAGGATCCGATCAACCCGGAGACGTGGGCGAGGGGGCACGGCACTCTGATAAAACGAGGATGAGGAGTGGTGATAGGGCCGGATGCGAGAGTGCGGGTAATGTGGAGGTAGCGGGCGGGACAAGGAGCAGCGGCTCACGTGCCGGCATGGTCGCTACGCCCTGGGAGGAACAGCTTGCGCTGTCCACCCGTTACCGGAGGTGGGACCCGAGGGGGCGCTAGTCCCCCACACTGGCCAAAGCCGGTGCCCCTGCAGGGCCCCTAGAACCTAGGTAACTGTCTCTAAGCAAAAGGCAACAAGCCCATGGGAGGTCATTGACCTTGTTTGACCCTTTGAAGGTCATGGTGACCAAAATGATACAAGACTGCTCTGCGTTTTGCATTTGAATATGCGACAAGCATGCTCCTAAAACAAAGCGTTCGACCTGGGTCATCTTAGGCCAATAGCCTGTTCTGACCTCTAAGAAGTCAATTGAGGAAGTATAAGGCGGTTCCTGCTGTCAACAAGTTCGAAATGAGCACCAGAAACTATCCCATACAGCAAGCCATATAGTAACAGATCAGGTTGGTTCAAACCTTGGGCCGGCCTTTAGACCTAACCTTAGGTCAATGCAGTTTGCTTATTCAAAATTTGTGGTGCCTAAGAAAGCATCTCATAGATGTATGTCTTCGTCAAACACTCTGTTATTGTATCAGATTGAACGATTCCCTAGAAATTGCCTTCTCTGAAACCATGGATGCCTTTGACCTGTCATAGGTCAGCGGCGTTGCAAGGTACATCTAAAATTTGTGTGTCAAATGATCCGCCGTGCAGCTATGCTATGCAAATTCGGCGCGGCTACGCCGTGCCGTTCAGAAACCATCCGGAAAAGCCCTCGGGGTGGGGAGCAGTTTGCCCCCCCATCCAAACGCGTGTTAATATATTCTGTTTCACTTTAATGGCCTAAGATGTTAAAACCAGAAAGTTTTGTCAGGTTTGTGATATAACGCCCATGCCAACTTGAAATAGATGTCTTTGTTTGCTGAAGCATCAGGCACGAGCTCACAAGTTCCATCTTTTGTTAATTGATTTTTTTCACTCCCGCACAGTCTTTTTGCGATGGAATTGTTCACTCCCACCCTAGTTCAAAAGCGATTCTAGCTCCCTGCTCTACTGCCAGGGCTTGGGGAGCTGAAGACCTCCGAACTAAAAAGGAAAATAAAATCCTGGTCTGAACGCCAGTTGAGGGTTCAACCCTGGCAACGATTCGTTGTTTTCCATTACGTGAGCTGATGGGGAGGAGAGAGTTGATGCGACCCGCCCTGCCATGGATGTTACACAGAAGTGTTGCCTGTTTCAATATCAGCATATTGGTATGCAGTTTGGTGGGTTTTGTTGAAATAATAGTTGACGTCCTGACGCCCACGACAGGCGGCTTTGTCGGCTACCCCCGTGCAACCCCCGGGCCGGTCGAAGATTGCCGTGCAGAGTTCCTAAAAAGCGGTTCCTTTTCAGCAGCCAGATGCTGTGAACACACACACTAGGTGTGGTGTGACGTATTTTTTTCCTGATTTCTGTAAGCGAGGTGTCAATGAAGGGTATGGTCACTTGCCAGGGAGGAAAAGCCAGGTGGCTTACTTGCTTTACAGCTCTGAGAGGAATTCTGCCCTCGAGCAATAAGGCTCGCATCCGGAAACCAAAAGTTAAAGCGTGCTGCTGTGGCCCATGACGATGGGAACTTATGGTAAACCGAGAAAATACTGCAGAATATGCGCATGAAGTGGGAACTGCCGCACCTTCAAGGCAACGACATAAAAGCATAACCGTGCTTCTGTCTGCACAATATGATGTGCGCGACACACACTTTAGCATGTTGAGAGATTTAAAGCAGCGACCGTGTAACATTTTAAGCTGTGCATATGTAAGACGGCGGTCAAAGTGCATCCCAAGGTACCTGGCCACGGCCCTTTTTGGAAAAGACGGATACTCAGATCATCACATCGCTGGAGACGACAAAAATGCATCGCAACGGTCTTGTCGCCTGAAAAAAACGAAACTCGTTTATGTCGCCCCATCTTTCAACGCGGTCCACATCCAGCTGGAGACATCGCTCGATCGCTGGTACCCTCGCTGCACTGGTCCAAATAGTAAAATCGTCAACGAAAAGGGCACGTCCGATCGACTGGAGGAGCACATCACAAATATAATTTATCATAACTGCCAACAGCGCTACACTTAACACGCCGCCATGGGGCACGCCGTTTATTTGTTGGTACCTATCGGAGAGGACGTTGCCGACCCGAACACGGAAATATCGTTTGACTATAAACCTTTGGAAAAAGTACCCATATGGCCACGTATACCATAATTTAAAAAAAACTTTTGAGAAATACCATGGCGCCATGTGGTGTCATAGGCGGCTTCAATATCAAAGAACACTGTCCCCATATGTGCTTTCTCTTGAAAAGCCTTACGAATCGTAGTGTCCAAAGTTATAAGGTGGTCCACCGTACTACAGCTTTTCCTAAACCCGCACTGCGAGTTACTAAAAATATCGTTTTTCTCCAAAAACCAAGTGAGTCGAGCGTTTGCCATCCTTTTCATGAGCCTGGACAGTGATGACGTCAGTGAAATGGGTCGGTAATGAAGAAGGTCCATCCCACATCTTCCCGGTTTTAGAATAGGCACCACAACAGCTTCCCGCCAGACTGGAGGGAATTCACCACCTGACCACATCCTGTTGAAGGCCGCCAATGGTACACGACGTGCACACGGTGGCAGATGTCGGAGCATCTCATTGTGGATGTCATCAGGACCTTACGATACACTACGAAGGTTTGCGATTGCCGACTCCAATTCCACCAAAGTGATAGGCTCATTGTACGCCTGTGGTTGCCTTGTGAAAAAGTCCACCACGATTTTTCCGCATCGTGCTATTTGCTGCAAGGACTGTGGGCTCGTGTTTGCACCTTCGCTACAGTGGGAGAGTGCTCGGGCGATATCGCTAGCCACATCCAACGGATGAGTCACCACCTGGCCGTTAAAATGTAGCGCAGGAAGTGGCACGGATGACAGCTGCCCAGAGATGCGTTTGGTCCGAGGCCAAACCTGCGAAGTTGGCGTGAACCGGTTAAGCGTGCTTGCATACACACGCCAGGATTCACGTTTCACGTTCTTATTGCGCGACGGGCGAAAGCTTTTGCCTTCTTAAAAGCTACTAAATTCTCCAGGGTACTTCTGGCGTCAAAAGCTCGGAAAGCACGTTTGCGAACGCGAACTGCGTCACGACACTTCTCTGTCCACCACAGCACAGAAGTACGACGGGGAAATCCAGAACTGCGCGGGATGTAATCGCCAGCGCAGTCTAGAAGTCGGTGAGTAAAATCCTCAATAGAGGGTGCCGCCCCCTCACCTCCGGTTTGAACGTCTTTAGTCGAGACTCAAACTCACTCCAGTCAGCCTTTTTTAAATTCCAACGTCGTGGTCTTACACCCAACGTTTTCCTTATCTGGAATCGAAGCCACAATGGGAAGTGATCACTGCCCATTGGATCCTCTGCCACGGACCACTCGAGGCTCTCCACCAGCCCAGGACTAGAAAGACTCAAGTCAAGCGCGGAAGTCTGACCAGACGGAAGTGTAAAATGAGTACGAGTCCCTGTGTTTAAAATACACAGTGACAAGTCATGGATAAAACGTTTGCAAATCCTTCCACGGGTGTTCGTGCTATCACAGCCCCACACAGTGTGATGAGCGTTGAAGTCGCCTAAAAGAAGAAATGGTGAAGGCAACTCATGCACTAAACGTCTCATCTCTTCCAATGGAAAAAGCGACGCCAGGGGGAAAATATAAGGAACACACCAGCGATGTAACGGTGATTAAAATGTAGGCGTGCTGCTACAGCCTGTAGCACAGACCGCAGGTTCAACCTCCTGGCTGGCACGCTGTGGTGGACTGCAAGGAGGACGCCGCCGTGTGCGATAACCGTCGGTTAACATATCGTGCGAAACAGGGCGTAGCCCTTCAGCGCGCAGTGGTGACTAGAAGCCAGTTTGGTCTCTCGCAGCGCTACGGCTGCAGGACAGTGCTTGCTGACGACAGCCTGGAGGTCGAGGGCATTCGCCCTCATTCCTCTACAGTTCCACTGTAAGAGGCCTGTAAAGGGAGCGTGTCGAAAAGGCGGTTGGAGGTCACATACTAAAACCGGACACGTCCTAAAGAACTAGGCTGCGCCAGTTGCAGGAGCAGACGTTTCAGACTGAGAGCCACGGCTCGATTCTGCAGCAACGCGCCCCACTCTGGGACGAATCCTGGGGCTCCCTCCGTTAGATGGAGACGGGGGACCGGCCGGGGCACGCTTCACGCCAGCGTACCCAGTCCAGGGTGGCGGCAGGGGAGGACCCATCGGAGGGCCTCTACCGGGCGTGCGGGGGTAAGCGGGGGCCTCCACTGGCCTTCTCGGCAGTGGTGTACCATTGCGAGGGGCGGGCTCCTTTCTTGCACCGGACACACAAATGGCCGCCTTAGCCCTCTCCAACTCGGCCAAGCGGGCCCGCTTGGCGTCGCGGGTGCGCCTGTCTGCCTCGTGCCGTTCCATCGTTTCCACTGCCCGTCCACACGCACTCGCCAGTGTTGCCGGAGGCGACAAGGGCAGCGGAGCGCCAAAAGACGAGGACGGCCGAGCCTGCGGACCATGGCCGCGCTTGACCACTGTCCATCCCTCCTCCTCCCCTGCTAGCGACCCCGACGACACCTGATGGCCCGGCGGGTACAGCGTTGGTCGAAGAGCAGACGCAGCTGGAAGACCCCGGAGGATCCGACTGGGCTTGGCGTCACCCGTCCCGCCGGCACCACAGACAAAACGAAGGATCGTAGGAGCGCTATGAATGGACCGCTGACACGTGATTGACGCTAGATGGACTGTAGTACAGAGGTTTGGGATTTTGCGGCGAAAAGATACTTTGGGGTGATTAGCCTCGTACTGTTCACGCGCCTCGCTGAAAGAGATGTTCTTTGAAGTTTGAGTGACATAATTCCTTTTCCTTCATGAGGGCTGAACAACTTCGATGGAAAGTTGTGTGCGGTACCTGCCCCGTGCCACAGTTCACGCACCAGGGCTGCACAGAAGCACACTGGTCTCCCGAATGCTCGAAAGATGCACACTTCCCACCTACAGCTCGATTGCCGCAGCGTGGTTTTGTATGACCAAAGCGCTGGCATTGAAAACATCGCATCGGATTCGGAACGAAGACTCTGACTTGGACAACGGCGTAGCCAATGGGGATATCTGAAGGTAGATCAGGCCGGTTAAATGTCAATATAATGTTGTTTGTAGGGATTTGGTCTTCCGACCTCTTGGACGTGATCCTGCGCGCTGCGGTAACCCCAAAGATTCGAAACTCTTGTACGACTTCCCCTCGCTGACGTCACGAAGGTCACAGCAGTTTAGGATGCCTTTTGAGAAAAAAAACTTTCGTGTGGTAAGGTGTGACCGTATTGGCACGCTTACGTCTCGTTTTCCACCATCGGTTCTCGCGGCACACACAAATTCAGTGGCTGTCATAGCCCGAGTCGCATCGGTGCCGTTTGCGAACTCCACCTCGGTCGCGCCATCCCTCAGCTCATCACAGCGGGTGACCTTTTGCCATACCTGTCGCAATCCGTTTCCGGCGCTGAAACGGTGAAAGCGATGCTGAGTTCTCACATCACTCCGGAAGACAAGAACGCGTGGGGCAGGTTGAAACTGACTCCTAGCTGCGCCCTAAGTTCATAGCAGTCCGTTCCCCTCTCGGGAGGCGGGTGTTTTTCGGGTTTATAGATGTCATGCAGTTTAATTGTTTATTTCGGCACCGGCGTCCCCACCCACCTCGGAGCCCAACTGGGGGACGGCCCACTCACCCAGGTAGTGGTAGTGCCGTCAGGGCTACCCCGGTGCTATACGGGGCGAACGACGCTTCCCACACGGCTAGGTGTAACCGAGAGACCCCTCCCCGTCCTGACCGTGGTTTATCGCCGCCTCCCCTCGACTCCTGAAGCCGCTGCGCGCGGCCAGGCGCCTCAAGCGGAAACTCACAAGGAGAACCCAGCCGCAACGCGAGCGACAAGCCGCTAGATCCGTGTGGGGCCCCATGGGCCCCCCACGCCCCCGGATATCCTGGCCCAGGTGGAAGTGTTGGGACGCGCCGCGACTGACCCGCACGATGCGCCCCTTAGCTACCATGACCGGTCAGCTCGGGGACGTGGGCGAGGGGGCACGGCGACCCCGATAAAACGAGGATGAGGAGTGGTGATAGGGCCCGATGCGGGAGTGCGGGTAATGTGGAGGGAGCGGGCGGGACAGGGAGCGGGAGCTCACGTACCGGCAGGGTCGCTACGCCCTGAGAGCAACAGCTTGCGCTGTCCACCCGTTACCGGAGCTGGGACCCGAGGGGCGCTAGTCCCCTACACCGACCGAGAAGCCGTGTGCCACTGCGGGGGTAATGGATGCCCCAGATAACACAGAAAACTTGGGCACGATTGCTTGACATATCGGGAATATATCCCCAGAAGGCCTTAGAGGGGAGGGCGCATCGACGATATTCTCCATGTCATCTACCCTACTATCAGGGAAGGCCTAATTAGCATGAGAGTCCATGGAAGAAAAAACATACATAGGCCATAGCCATGCATCTTACTGGATAGCCAGCTTTCGCTTCAGCGCCTAAGTTGCCCAGGGGCTGGCGCCGCCACTAGAACTGCTCCCTTCGCGTTTTCACGTCGGGCTTACGTGCGTGGAATGAATCTGAATCCTTCGCGGTAAGGAGTAGTTCAAACTTTAAATCGCGCTCATAGCCTGTTTGCCATAAAATGCCTGAGAAATCTTGAACATGCTCTCTACATGGTCTTCTGCAAGGTATGCCCCTCTTTTCGGAAGAAAAATTACCACCGTGACATTCTACGCGCAGAATACCCGAAACGAAGAACGGACTGAGCAGCACACATCGAACACGTTGAGCTAGCGCCAGTAAAACTGCTCCAATGAAAAATTAATGCAATCCAGGCGACGCATTCCCTGTGTGACGAACGGAAGGCACGAAACCACGCCGTCCTGCGCGTCGTCTGATTTTATTGCAAAAAATGATAATGAGCGATGGCCGCCATATTCTCTTTCGACGGGGCACCGTGGCACGATTCTGTGCTGCAAATTTTAAGCAAAGAGAATCAGATCAAACTGGTGTTTTATACGCCTGAATATCATTCCGTGAACTTGTGTCGTGCCACAAATTTGTGGAGACTCGTAACCACTACAACGACAGCAGCTTTGCACAAATATCTCATTCAGCCTTACTAAAATGCCTGGCATCAAACAGCAATATACTAAATGGCTTGGCTCGTACGCGGCTTATATATATATATATATATATATATATATATATATATATATATATATATATATATAAACATATGCTAAGATGTCACACATTATGAGATTATATTTTCATAGGATGTCATATTATTGAGAAAGCTGCATTACCACAGCAACCTGGCCTTTGAGTCGCCGTATCCAGTAGGAAGCTTAATCCACTGCGAGTACGCCACTGGACGCCAGGTTCTCATGATCTATTGATTAAGTAATCGTGGTTTCGTCCATAGTTCCGTCCTTTCAATATTTTCTGTAGCCTTGGTGTGGTCCATTGAGCATTGCGACCGCCTGCCATGTAAGAGGGTCACACAAACAGGCGTCGCCAATTGATCTCGATGCTTCAGCGTCCTTCGTTCTTCGACAAAGAACGGCCGATTTCGATGGTTCGGTTTTGTTCGAAAGTCCTGCGCCAGCGCCATCCAACGCGGGGCCGTCCGCTGCGCACGATTTAAGACGTCTTTAAAGCGCTGTATTAACTTCGTCTCCACGCGCCGAACAGCCGACTGCATACAGTCGCACCAGGTCAGGTAGTCATATAAGTTGACTGGAGGTTTCAGCCGATCTCAATGCTTGGGTCAATGCATATCGTTTGATGTGCTGGAAGGCGCGCTCTGAGTGGCGCCAAGTTCCACCCTCCAGAATAGGGGAGAAACATTTTTTTTTATTTATTTAAAAGTGTTGAATCTTTGTCTCGGGCAGTAGCAGTTACACAGTAATGTAACAGCAGTGCCTCATAACCAACAAACAGGCTACGCCAAACAACGTCAATATTTTGATGACGCTCGATAGTTCTGAGCCAGTGTTATCGAAAGTGCATGGTTCCACCCTTCGCGCGATCATATATGTTTTGTGTGACGTGTTTCTCCCCACACGCCTGGTGACAGCCCACATTCAGTAAACTCCGCCAACAGGTCGTTTTCACTAAACAACGCCGACGATGAATCTCAATGCTTGGGTTCGTTTGAATGTATTCCATCAATACTGCTAAACGCGATCGATCCAACTCCCTATATTTACAGGCGGCTTTGAATGCTCCAGGTGAGTAGATATGAATAATATCCTACGCGACTATATGTGTGTAAAACTCTGTTGTAGTTTTGCTTCGACACGCTCCGATCTCCCTGCGGTCAGCACTATGCCGTCTGGGGTCATTACAAAGACATGCACGCCGCCAACCGAGTCCGATGCTGCGATACCAGCAGAGTCCGATGTTCGGTGTCTGCCGAGTCCGATGTTTCAACACGAGCCGAGTCCGATGTTTCCACGCCAGCCGAGTCCGATGTTTCGGTGCCTGCCGAGTCCTGTGTTTCGGACACGATCTCCCGTGACACGATCGTCCAAAACTGGAAGGAACAACGCACCTTTCGA
>NW_023595978.1:113879-227955 GCF_011947565.3 Pollicipes pollicipes
TCGAAAGGTGCGTTGTTCCTTCCAGTTTTGGACGATCGTGTCACGGGAGATCGTGTCCGAAACACAGGACTCGGCAGGCACCGAAACATCGGACTCGGCTGGCGTGGAAACATCGGACTCGGCTCGTGTTGAAACATCGGACTCGGCAGACACCGAACATCGGACTCTGCTGGTATCGCAGCATCGGACTCGGTTGGCGGCGTGCATGTCTTTGTAATGACCCCAGACGGCATAGTGCTGACCGCAGGGAGATCGGAGCGTGTCGAAGCAAAACTACAACAGAGTTTTACACACATATAGTCGCGTAGGATATTATTCATATCTACTCACCTGGAGCATTCAAAGCCGCCTGTAAATATAGGGAGTTGGATCGATCGCGTTTAGCAGTATTGATGGAATACATTCAAACGAACCCAAGCATTGAGATTCATCGTCGGCGTTGTTTAGTGAAAACGACCTGTTGGCGGAGTTTACTGAATGTGGGCTGTCACCAGGCGTGTGGGGAGAAACACGTCACACAAAACATATATGATCGCGCGAAGGGTGGAACCATGCACTTTCGATAACACTGGCTCGGGACTATCGAGCGTCATCAAAATATCGGCATTGTTTGGTGTGGCCTGTTTGTTGGGTATGAGGCACCGCCGTCATATTACTGTGTAAGGGGTGCTGCCCGAGACAAAGATACAACACCTTTTTAAAATGTTTCTCCTCTATCCTTGAGGGTGGAACTTGACGCCACTCAGAGCGCACCTTCCGGCATATCAAACGATATGCATTGACCCAAGCATTGAGATCGGCTGCAGCCTCTATTCAAATTATATGACTACCTGACCGGGTACTAATGTATGTAGCCGGCTGTTCGGCGCGTGGAGACGAAGTTAGGGCAGCGCTTTAAAGACGTCTTAAATCGCGCGCAGCGGATGGACCCGCGCTTTGGATGGCGCTGTCGCAGGACTTTCGAACAAACCGAACCATCGAAATCGGCCGCCTTTTCTCGAATCTCGAAGATCGAAGGACGCTGAAGCATCGAGATCGGTTGGCGGCACTTGTTTGTGTGCCCCGCTGACGCCGTAGGCGGTCGCAATGCTCATATGGACCGCACCAAGGCTACAGAAAATATTGAAAGGACGGAACTACAGACGAAACCACTATTACTCAATCAATAAATCATGTGAACCTGGCCTCCAGTGACGTACTCGCGGTGGATTAAACTTCCTATTGGATACGGGACTCAAAGGCCAGGTTGCTGTGGTAATGCAGCTTTTTCAATAATATGACATCCTATGAAAATATAATCTCATAATGTGTGACATCTTAGCATATGTTTATATATATATATATATATATATATATATATATATATATCAAATGTTCATAATATAAGCGGGAAGCGATTTAGTATATATTGCTGTTTGATGCCAGGCATTTTAGTAAGGCTGAATGAGATATTTGTGCAAAGCTGCTGTCGTTGTAGTGGTTACGAGTCTCCACAAATTTGTGGCACGACACAAGTTCACGGAATGATATTCAGGCGTATAAAACACCAGTTTGATCTGATTCTCTTTGCTTAAAATTTGCAGCACAGAATCGTGCCACGGTGCCCCGTCGAAAGAGAATATGGCGGCCATCGCTCATTATCATTTTTTGCAATAAAATCAGACGACGCGCAGGACGGCGTGGTTTCGTGCCTTCCGTTCGTCACACAGGGAATGCGTCGCCTGGATTGCATTAATTTTTCATTGGAGCAGTTTTACTGGCGCTAGCTCAACGTGTTCGATGTGTGCTGCTCAGTCCGTTCTTCGTTTCGGGTATTCTGCGCGTAGAATGTCACGGTGGTAATTTTTCTTCCGAAAAGAGGGGCATACCTTGCAGAAGACCATGTAGAGAGCATGTTCAAGATTTCTCAAGAATTTTATGGCAAGCAGGCTTTGAACGCAATTTGAAGTTTGAACTACTCCTTTCCGCGAAGGAACCAGATTAATTTCGTGCACGTAAGCCCGACGTGAAAACGCGAAGGGAGCAGTTCTAGTGGCGGCGCCAGCCCCTGGGCAACTTTGGCGCTGAAGCGGAAGCTGGCTGTTCAGTCAGATGTATGGCTATCGCCTCTGTATGTTTGTCCCTCCATGGACTCTCAAGCTAATTAGGCTTTCCCTGATAGGGGGGTAGATGACGTGGTGAATACCGTCGATGCGCCCTCCCCTCTAAGGCCTTCTGAGGATATATTTCCGATGCGTCGTGCAAACGTGCCCAAGCTTTCTGTGTTATCTGGGGCATCCATTACCCCCGCAGTGGCACCGGCTTCTCGGTCGGTGTAGGGGACTAGCGCCCCTCGGGTCCCAGCTCCGGTAACGGGTGGACAGCGCAAGCTGTTGCTCTCAGGGCGTAGCGACCCTGCCGGTACGTGAGCTCCCGCTCCCTGTCCCGCCCGCTCCCTCCACATTACCCGCACTCCCGCATCGGGCCCTATCACCACTCCTCATCCTCGTTTTATCGGGGTCGCCGTGCCCCTCGCCCACGTCCCCGAGCTGACCGGATCATGGTAGCTAAGGGGCGCATCGTGCGGGTCAGTCGCGGCGCGTCCCAACACTCCACCTGGGCCAGGATATCCGGGGGCGTGGGGGGCCCATGGGGCCCCACACGGATCTAGCGGCTTGTCGCTCGCGTTGCGGCTGGGTTCTCCTTGTGAGTTTCCGCTTGAGGCGCCTGGCCGCGCGCAGCGGCTTCAGGAGTCGAGGGGAGGCGGCGATAAACCACGGTCAGGACGGGGAGGGGTCTCTCCGGTTACACCTAGCCGTGTGGGAAGCGTCGTTCGCCCCGTATAGCACCGGGGTAGCCCTGACGGCACTACCACTACCTGGGTGAGTGGGCCGTCCCCCAGTTGGGCTCCGAGGTGGGTGGGGAGCCCGGTGCCGAAATAAACAATTAAACTGCATGACATCTATAAACCCGAAAAACACCCGCCTCCCGAGAGGGGAACGGACTGCTATGAACTTAGGGCGCAGCTAGGAGTCAGTTTCACCTGCCCCACGCGTTCTTGTCTTCCGGAGTGATGTGAAGAACCAGCATCGCTTTCACCGTTTCAGCGCCGAAACGGATGCGACAGGTTGGCAAAAGTCACCCGCTGTGATGAGCTGAGGGATGGCGCGACCGAGGTGGAGTTCGCAAACGGCACCGATGCGACTCGGGCTATGACAGCCACTGAATTTGTGTGTGCCGCGAGAACCGATGGTGGAAAACGAGACGTAAGCGTGCCAATACGGTCACACCTTACCACACGAAAGTTTTTTTTCTCAAAAGGCATCCTAAACTGCTGTGACCTTCGTGACGTCAGCGAGGGGGGAAATCATACAAGAGTTTCGAATCTTTGGGGTTACCGCAGCGCGCAGGATCACGTCCAAGAGGTCTGATGACCAAATCCCTACAAACAACATTATATTGGCATTTAACCGGCCTGATCTACCTTCAGATATCCCCATTGGCTACGCCGTTGTCCAAGTCAGAGTCTTCGTTCCGAATCCGATGCGATGTTTTCAATGCCAGCGCTTTGGTCATACAAAACCACGCTGCGGCAATCGAGCTGTAGGTGGGAAGTGTGCATCTTTCGAGCATTCGGGAGACCAGTGTGCTTCTGTGCAGCCCTGGTGCGTGAACTGTGGCACGGGGCAGGTACCGCACACAACTTTCCATCGAAGTTGTTCAGCCCTCATGAAGGAAAAGGAATTATGTCACTCAAAACTTCAAAGAACATCTCTTTCCGCGAGGCGCGTGAACAGTACGAGGCTAATCACCCCAAAGTATCGCCGCAAAATCCCAAACCTCTGTACTACAGTCCATCAGCGTCAATCACGTGTCAGCGGCCCATTCATCGCGCTCCTACGATCCTTCGGTTTGTCTGTGGTGCCGGCGGGACGGGTGACGCCAGCCCAGTCGGATCCTCCGGGTCTTCCAGCTGCGTCCTGCTCGACCAACGCTGTGCCGCCGGGCCATCAGGTGTCGTCGGGGTCGCTAGCAGGGGAGGAGGAGGGATGGACAGTGGTCAAGCGCGGCCATGGTCCGCAGGCTCGGCCGTCCTCGTCTTTTGGCGCTCCGCTGCCCTTGTCGCCTCCGGCAACACTGGCGAGTGCGTGTGGACGGGCAGTGGAAACGATGGAACGGCACGAGGCAGACAGGCGCACCCGCGACGCCAAGCGGGCCCGCTTGGCCGAGTTGGAGAGGGCTAAGGCGGCCATTTGTGTGTCCGGTGCAAGAAAGGAGCCCGCCCCTCGCAATGGTACACCACTGCCGAGAAGGCCAGTGGAGGCCCCCGCTTACCCCCGCACGCCCGGTAGAGGCCCTCCGATGGGCCCTCCCCTGCCGCCACCCTGGACTGGGTACGCTGGCGTGAAGCGTGCCCCGGCCGGTCCCCCGTCTCCATCTAACGGAGGGAGCCCCAGGATTCGTCCCAGAGTGGGGCGCGTTGCTGCAGAATCGAGCCGTGGCTCTCAGTCTGAAACGTCTGCTCCTGCAACTGGCGCAGCCCAGTTCTTTAAGGACGTGTCCGGTTTTAGTATGTGACCTCCAACCGCCTTTTCGACACGCTCCCTTTACAGGCCTCTTACAGTGGAACTGTAGAGGAATGAGGGCGAATGCCCTCGACCTCCAGGCTGTCGTCAGCAAGCACTGTCCTGCAGCCGTAGCGCTGCGAGAGACCAAACTGGCTTCTAGTCACCACTGCGCGCCGAAGGGCTACGCCCTGTTTCGCAACGATATGTTAACCGACGGTATCGCACACGGCGGCGTCCTCTTGCAGTCCCCACAGCGTGCCAGCCAGGAGGTTGAACCTGCGGTCTGTGCTACAGGCTGTAGCAGCACGCCTACATTTTAATCACCGTTACATCGCGGTGTGTTCCTTATATTTTCCCCTGGCGTCGCTTTTCCATTGGAAGAGATGAGACGTTTAGTGCATGAGTTGCCTTCACCATTTCTTCTTTTAGGCGACTTCAACGCTCATCACACTGTGGGCGGTGTGATAGCACGAACACCCGTGGAAGGATTTGCAAACGTTTTATCCATGACTTGTCACTGTGTATTTTAAACACAGGGACTCGTACTCATTTTACACTTCCGTCTGGTCAGACTTCCGCGCTTGACTTGAGTCTTTCTAGTCCCGGGCTGGTGGAGAGCCTCGAGTGGTCCGTGGCAGAGGATCCAATGGGCAGTGATCACTTCCCATTGTGGCTTCGATTCCAGATAAGGAAAACGTTGGGTGTAAGACCACGACGTTGGAATTTAAAAAAGGCTGACTGGAGTGAGTTTGAGTCTCGACTAAAGACGTTCAAACCGGAGGTGAGGGGGCGGCACCCTCTATTGAGGATTTTACTCACCGACTTCTAGACTGCGCTGGCGATTACATCCCGCGCAGTTCTGGATTTCCCCGTCGTACTTCTGTGCTGTGGTGGACAGAGAAGTGTCGTGACGCAGTTCGCGTTCGCAAACGTGCTTTCCGAGCTTTTGACGCCAGAAGTACCCTGGAGAATTTAGTAGCTTTTAAGAAGGCAAAAGCTTTCGCCCGTCGCGCAATAAGAACGTGAAACGTGAATCCTGGCGTGTGTATGCAAGCACGCTTAACCGGTTCACGCCAACTTCGCAGGTTTGGCCTCGGACCAAACGCATCTCTGGGCAGCTGTCATCCGTGCCACTTCCTGCGCTACATTTTAACGGCCAGGTGGTGACTCATCCGTTGGATGTGGCTAGCGATATCGCCCGAGCACTCTCCCACTGTAGCGAAGGTGCAAACACGAGCCCACAGTCCTTGCAGCAAATAGCACGATGCGGAAAAATCGTGGTGGACTTTTTCACAAGGCAACCACAGGCGTACAATGAGCCTATCACTTTGGTGGAATTGGAGTCGGCAATCGCAAACCTTCGTAGTGTATCGTAAGGTCCTGATGACATCCACAATGAGATGCTCCGACATCTGCCACCGTGTGCACGTCGTGTACCATTGGCGGCCTTCAACAGGATGTGGTCAGGTGGTGAATTCCCTCCAGTCTGGCGGGAAGCTGTTGTGGTGCCTATTCTAAAACCGGGAAGATGTGGGATGGACCTTCTTCATTACCGACCCATTTCACTGACGTCATCACTGTCCAGGCTCATGAAAAGGATGGCAAACGCTCGACTCACTTGGTTTTTGGAGAAAAACGATATTTTTAGTAACTCGCAGTGCGGGTTTAGGAAAAGCTGTAGTACGGTGGACCACCTTATAACTTTGGACACTACGATTCGTAAGGCTTTTCAAGAGAAAGCACATATGGGGACAGTGTTCTTTGATATTGAAGCCGCCTATGACACCACATGGCGCCATGGTATTTCTCAAAAGTTTTTTTTAAATTATGGTATACGTGGCCATATGGGTACTTTTTCCAAAGGTTTATAGTCAAACGATATTTCCGTGTTCGGGTCGGCAACGTCCTCTCCGATAGGTACCAACAAATAAACGGCGTGCCCCATGGCGGCGTGTTAAGTGTAGCGCTGTTGGCAGTTATGATAAATTATATTTGTGATGTGCTCCTCCAGTCGATCGGACGTGCCCTTTTCGTTGACGATTTTACTATTTGGACCAGTGCAGCGAGGGTACCAGCGATCGAGCGACGTCTCCAGCTGGCTGTGGACCGCGTTGAAAGATGGGGCGACATAAACGAGTTTCGTTTTTTCAGGCGACAAGACCGTTGCGATGCATTTTTGTCGTCTCCAGCGATGTGATGATCTGAGTATCCGTCTTTTCCAAAAAGGGCCGTGGCCAGGTACCTTGGGATGCACTTTGACCGCCGTCTTACATATGCACAGCTTAAAATGTTACACGGTCGCTGCTTTAAATCTCTCAACATGCTAAAGTGTGTGTCGCGCACATCATATTGTGCAGACAGAAGCACGGTTATGCTTTTATGTCGTTGCCTTGAAGGTGCGGCAGTTCCCACTTCATGCGCATATTCTGCAGTATTTTCTCGGTTTACCATAAGTTCCCATCGTCATGGGCCACAGCAGCACGCTTTAACTTTTGGTTTCCGGATGCGAGCCTTATTGCTCGAGGGCAGAATTCCTCTCAGAGCTGTAAAGCAAGTAAGCCACCTGGCTTTTCCTCCCTGGCAAGTGACCATACCCTTCATTGACACCTCGCTTACAGAAATCAGGAAAAAAATGCGTCACACCACACCTAGTGTGTGTGTTCACAGCATCTGGCTGCTGAAAAGGAACCGCTTTTTAGGAACTCTGCACGGCAATCTTCGACCGGCCCGGGGGTTGCACGGGGGTAGCCGACAAAGCCGCCTGTCGTGGGCGTCAGGACGTCAACTATTATTTCAACAAAACCCACCAAACTGCATACCAATATGCTGATATTGAAACAGGCAACACTTCTGTGTAACATCCATGGCAGGGCGGGTCGCATCAACTCTCTCCTCCCCATCAGCTCACGTAATGGAAAACAACGAATCGTTGCCAGGGTTGAACCCTCAACTGGCGTTCAGACCAGGATTTTATTTTCCTTTTTAGTTCGGAGGTCTTCAGCTCCCCAAGCCCTGGCAGTAGAGCAGGGAGCTAGAATCGCTTTTGAACTAGGGTGGGAGTGAACAATTCCATCGCAAAAAGACTGTGCGGGAGTGAAAAAAATCAATTAACAAAAGATGGAACTTGTGAGCTCGTGCCTGATGCTTCAGCAAACAAAGACATCTATTTCAAGTTGGCATGGGCGTTATATCACAAACCTGACAAAACTTTCTGGTTTTAACATCTTAGGCCATTAAAGTGAAACAGAATATATTAACACGCGTTTGGATGGGGGGGCAAACTGCTCCCCACCCCGAGGGCTTTTCCGGATGGTTTCTGAACGGCACGGCGTAGCCGCGCCGAATTTGCATAGCATAGCTGCACGGCGGATCATTTGACACACAAATTTTAGATGTACCTTGCAACGCCGCTGACCTATGACAGGTCAAAGGCATCCATGGTTTCAGAGAAGGCAATTTCTAGGGAATCGTTCAATCTGATACAATAACAGAGTGTTTGACGAAGACATACATCTATGAGATGCTTTCTTAGGCACCACAAATTTTGAATAAGCAAACTGCATTGACCTAAGGTTAGGTCTAAAGGCCGGCCCAAGGTTTGAACCAACCTGATCTGTTACTATATGGCTTGCTGTATGGGATAGTTTCTGGTGCTCATTTCGAACTTGTTGACAGCAGGAACCGCCTTATACTTCCTCAATTGACTTCTTAGAGGTCAGAACAGGCTATTGGCCTAAGATGACCCAGGTCGAACGCTTTGTTTTAGGAGCATGCTTGTCGCATATTCAAATGCAAAACGCAGAGCAGTCTTGTATCATTTTGGTCACCATGACCTTCAAAGGGTCAAACAAGGTCAATGACCTCCCATGGGCTTGTTGCCTTTTGCTTAGAGACAGTTACCTAGGTTCTAGGGGCCCTGCAGGGGCACCGGCTTTGGCCAGTGTGGGGGACTAGCGCCCCCTCGGGTCCCACCTCCGGTAACGGGTGGACAGCGCAAGCTGTTCCTCCCAGGGCGTAGCGACCATGCCGGCACGTGAGCCGCTGCTCCTTGTCCCGCCCGCTACCTCCACATTACCCGCACTCTCGCATCCGGCCCTATCACCACTCCTCATCCTCGTTTTATCAGAGTGCCGTGCCCCCTCGCCCACGTCTCCGGGTTGATCGGATCCTGGTGGCTGAGGGGCGCGTCGTGCGGGTCAGTCACGGCGCGTTCCAACGCTCCACTTTGGCCAGGATATCCGGGGGAGTGGGGGCCCGTGGGGCCCCACACGGGTCTGGCGGCTTGTCGCTCGCGTCGCGGTTGGGTGCTCTTTGCGGGTTTCCGCTTGGGACGTCTGGCCGCGCGCAGCGGCTTAAGTGGTCAAGGGGCGGCGGCGCTGAACCACGGTGAGGACGGGGAGGGGTCTGCCGGTTACACCTGGCCGTATGGGAGGCATTGTTCGCCCCGTATAGCACCGGGGTGGCTCTGGCGGTGACCACCTCTCGAGGGAGTGTTTGGCCGTCCCCCAGTTGGGCTCCGTGGTGGGTGGGGAGCCCCGGTGCGGAATGCTCCAAAAACTCGCATGGGTTTTCACTCAATCAACCCCAACGGAAATGACGCGCCAGCTCAGACGGCTCGGCTGACGACGATGGACGACCGTCGCTCTGCTTCGGCGGAGGGGCGAAGCGGTCCTTCTGGCACTGGTGAAACACCGCTGCCACGGACCGATTCTCGTTCCACCCCGTTGGAGCGGACTAGAGGTGGGAGAGTGGGAGTACCGGGGACTGCCGGGCAGGCTGCTCAGTCTTGCCCCCGGGTTCTTATGCTTGCCAGTAGTGAAAAGGATTTGTCTAGTCTGTCACCCTTTCAGCGGCGTAGCGGATGTGATCGGCTTGGCAAGGTGACGCGCTGTGACAAACTTAGAAATGGAGCGATGGAGGTGGAGTTTCTGAATGCAGCGGAAGCGGGAAAGACAATGAAGGCAACCTTATTCACATACGCGGCCGGGGATAAGGATGGAAGGCGAGACGTCACTTTACCCATCACGGTGACGGCTCACAAAGCGAAAAACTGTTCTCGCGGGATCATTAACTGTTTTGACCTGGAGGGTGTCAGCGAGGAGGATACCGTGGATGGTCTGTCTGGTTTCGGTGTCACAGAAGCTCGTCGGATCAGAGTCAGGAGAGGAGAGCACCTGGTCCCAACAAACAATATTATCCTTACTTTCAACCGTGTGGATCTTCCTTCAGAAATAATAGTCGGTTACGTAAAAGTGAAAGTTCGTTTGTACATTCCCAACCTTTGCGCTGTTTTCGGTGACTTCGTTTTGACCATACAAAAGATTACTGCACGAACGAGCCGTCTCGTGTGAAATGTGCGGAGGCTGACCACACTAGCGAGACCTGCAGCGCTGTGCGACACACGACACATGATCGTGCTTGTCCGGCGTACTCCCGACAGAAAGAGATTATCTCCATCAAGTGTTCCCGGCGCATCTCTTTCCGAGAGGCACGGGAGATTTACCATAACTCGCATCCCAAAGCATCTTACGCGAGTGAAATGACTAGCTCCCACTCAAACGTGGTTCATCGTGAGGTCAGCTCGGACCGTATGAACTTGACGTAGTTTATCGTAATTCTCCAGTCATTTGGGTTGACTTGCAGACCGGCAGCGGGTTCGCATGCTTCGTCGGCGTCCGCGGCGCCCGCCGCACCGCCGGTAGCTGCGGCGCCGGCGGCCCCCGTGCCGCCGGCCTCCCCGGTCGGAGAAACAGTGGAGGGGAGGGGTGGACTCTGGTTGGTCGGGGTCGGGAGGGGCGCCCCTCCCGAGCAAAAGCGGACACATTCTGGGAAAGAGGCGCCGACCACGGCACCTCCCCCAACTTCGAACCGAACTTCACCTAGCGAGACAGTGATGGAGGTCTTGCGGCGCGGTGAGGTGGAGAGGAGGGCCCGCGAGGCCAGGCGAGAGCGTCTGGTCGAGCAGGCGAGGGTGGCCAGGTGGTCCCCGGGGGCTACCGATTCCTCGGCCCCGGCGGGGGACGGCGAAAAGTCTCCTCCCTTGGGGTTTGCCGGGGCGTCGGTGCCGGCGGTGCCTGGCGGCACGCCATCCTCTGCGGTGGCTAATGAGGTGCCGTCCTCCATGGGAGGGACCGCTTCCACGCCTAGCAAGCGCGTTGGGCCGCCGCTTGTTCCGTCCCGAATGGGTGCCCCGCCGCCTCCTCCACCTTCCGCTGCGCCCGCTCAGTCCCTGCCGCCTCCGGCAACCCCGCTGTCGTCCCCGAGGCGGTTGGATCCTCCTACCACCCCGGGCCGCCCCGCTAAGCGCGGATTGCCCTGGACAGGCTCGCCGACGGACGAGGGAAGTCAGCGAGCGTGGCTGAAGCTTCAGTCAGGCTCGAATGTAGGTCGTTCGAGTTCTGCGGACGGGAGGTTGCGCCGAAGTGGAGGGATGCACCCCCGGGTACACTTCAGGGAGTTGGGCCATTCGTCCGGTGCAATGGAACACTTCTAGCCAGCTTAGTCATTTTTACCGTCTGTAACAGTTTTATGCCACCTTTTTACGCAGCCCAGGTTTTTCTTAGCTTCATAGTTCTAAATTTCATTTTTTACCAGGTTTTATGCAGGTTATTCTGCAATGGAACTGTAGAGGCTTACGAACCAGTGCCCAGGATTCACACGCCGTGCTAAATCACCGCTGTCCGGTTGCTGTCTGCCTCCAGGAGACGGAGCTGTCGCCGGATTCTCACTGCACCATCAAAGGTTGCTCAATATTTAGAAAAGATGTGCTACCAGACACTGTGGCGCACGGTGGTGTGCTGTTGGCAGTGCACCACAGTGTGCCTGCGCAGCAGCTGGGGCCGCAAACCTCGCTCCAAGCTGTTGCTGCACGTGTACACTTTAATCATCGTCTTGTAACCCTGTGCTCAGTGTATTTGCCACCGGGGCTCAGTTTTCCATTGGTGCAGCTCAGACAGTTGATCGCAGAACTCCCTCCGCCTTTGGTTATCTTGGGAGATTTTAACGCACACCATACCGTTTGGGGTTGTGATGACAGCAACGCGCGGGGACGTTCTTTAGAGCAATTTATTCACGAGGAGTCGCTCTGTGTTTTGAATACGGGATCTCGGACGCATTTTACGTTACCGTCAGGTCAGACGTCGGCCTTGGACCTAAGCCTGGTGAGTCCGCAGCTCGCGCAGCTTTTTAGGTGGACTATAGCCGACGACCCTAGGGAAGCCACCACTTCCCAGTGTGGTCGGAGTACTGTGGCGGGGAAGTCCTCGGCCCTCGGCCACGACGATGGAATATTAAAAAAGCAGATTGAAGTGAGTTTCAGTCTCAGGTAGAGATGGACTTTGGTGCACAGGCCGTGGATGGTGCAAACTACTCGATCAAACATTTCACGTCCGCGCTTTTACGTAAGCGAACGCAAGCATCCCAAAGACATCTGGAGCTCCTCGTCGCACCCCAGTGCTGTGGTGGACCGACGAGTGCCGAGCTGTTGTCCGGGCACGTAGGCGGGCCTTTCGGACCTTCGACCGTCACGCCACAACCGATAATTTAATCGCATTTAGGAAGGCGTGAGCTTTGGCCCGGCGCACCATCCGGGAGGCAAAGCGCGTCTCCTAGCAAGAGTACGTGGGACGCCTAAATCATTTCACGCTTATGTCGCAAGTATGGTCGCAGATGAAACGTATCTCTGGCCAGTTTTCCGCGGCTCCGATACCGGTTCTTGTGGTTGGTGGGCGGGACATTTTACATCCTGCTGACGTTGCCAACGAGATCGGTCGTGCGCTTGCCGAACGATGTGGAGACGGCAACGTTGACCCCAGTTACTGCGTCATAAGGCGCGTTGTGAGGCCAGTCCAGTGGACTTTTCCACTTCTGTGCACCCTGCCCTCAACGAACCATTTACAATGGTGGATCTGAGGGCTGCTGTTAACAGGCTTCGGAGCGTATCAGAAGGTCCTGACGAGATACATAACGACATGATTCGACATCTACCCATCTGCGTACTGGACGTTCTTTTGGCCGTTTTTAATCGTCTTTGGGAGCGAGGGGAATTTCCGATCCTTTGGCGAGAAGCTGTTGTTGTACCCCTTTTAAAGCCAGGTAAGAGCGGCAAAGATCCGCTTCACTACAGGCCCATCTCTCCTACATCTTCACTGTGCAAGCTGATGGAGAGACTCGTCAACCGTCTTTCATGGTCTTTAGAGAAACATGCCATTTTGACTGATTCCCAGTGTGGTCTTAGGTAACACCGTAGCACGCTGGACCATCTTCTTAGCTTGGACACTATTGTCCGTGCTGCTTTTAAACAGCGTCGCCATGTGGGAGATGTCTTTTTTGACATAGAGCGCGCTTACGATACCACATGGTGACATGGTATACTTATGAAGGCTTTTAAGCACGGTATACGTGGTAACATGGGCTATTTTTTACAGAACTTCTTATCGGAACGTTTTTACCGCGTCCGTGTTGGTTATCAGTTTTTTATCGTTTCTTACAACGGAGCGGTGTGCCCCAGGGTGGCGTTTTAAGTGTCGCGCTTTTTGCGTTCACGATCAATGACGTCAGAAATGCATTGCCTCAGTCTATTGGTCGCTCGTTGTTCGTCGACGATCTTGCATTCTGATGCAGCTCTTCTCTGACCTCAGCGATGGAACGTCAGTTGTAACTAGCTGTAGCACGTCTGGAGAGGTGGGCCACGCTGAGTGGTTTTCGTTTCTCCACATTGATAACGGCGGGTGTGCACTTTTGTCGCCGTCGTGGTCACTGCCAGGATGTAGCGATCCTACTGTATGGCGAAGCTATCCCATTTGAGCCCGTGGTCAGTTTTCTAGGCGTGCAATTGGATCGCCGCCTTACTTACAAAGACCATATAAAGGCGTTGCGAGCCAAGTGTTTTAAAACCCTGAATGTCCTGAAGTGCATTGCTCGCACGCCATATGGTGCGGACAGAAAAACGCTCTTGCTCTTCTATCGCTCTCTTGTCAGATCCAAGCTCGACTATGCTTCTTTTGTTTATGACGGCGCTTGTGAGTCAGTAAAGCGCTCATTGGACACGATACATCACACTGCCTTACGTATTACAACAGGTGCATTTAGGACCTCTCCGGCAGCGAGCCTCCTTGTTGGGGCCCACGAGCCCCCTTTGTCCGCTAGAAGATAGATATTGGGCGTGAGATACGCCTGTAAGTTGGCACAGTTCCCCGATCACCCAACATACAAGTGGGTCTTCTCCCGCCGCACAATACGCATGTTTCTGACTGGGACAGTACATCGGATCGCACCTTTCTGTGTGAGGATGTTCATAATTTTACAGGAGTGTGGTATTCGCACACGGCATGCGATACGTTGGGAAATTCATGAGATCCCTCCTTGGAAGCTCTACCCACCAGCGGTGGATGTCTCACTTTCCCATTTCGCGAAGGGGCGGATATTTCCGGATGAGTTTCGGCTGAGGTCTTTGGAGCTTATCACGTCGTAACCGGATCACAAGAAGACCTACACGGACGGTTCGAAAGTGGATGCCAGTGTCGGATGTGCTTTTGTACATGGTCCTGTCACACGGTCTTTTGCTTTGCCTGGTCACGCATCGGTCTTTACATCCAAGCTAATAGCCGTTCTCAAAGCACTCTATTTCATAGAAGTTGACAGTGACGATCAGCACCTAGTTTTATCGGACTCTTTTAGTAGCCTTTTGGCACTGCAGGATTCGGATTCATCGCATCCCATCGTTCAGAACATTTTAACTCTTACTATACTGTCCCAATTCGGGAAGCAGGTGTTGTTCTGCTGGATACCGAGCCACGTTGGTATATCGGGCAATGAAGTAGCTGATGCCGCAGGAACGCGTGTCACACATGCAACTGGCATCCCTACTGCGGCAGTCCCAGTTAACGACCTTTGTGCGGTAGTATCTGCATTCATGTTGAGGCAGTGGCAAGCGAACTGAGATGCGCGTGCTGCCAATAAACTAAGAGAGGTAAAGTCCCGGTTGGGACCAAGTCCCGGTTGGGTTGGGCGTCCAGTTGTAAAGTGAGGCAGGATGAAGTGACGTTATGCCGCCTGAGAATAGGACACACACACGCAACTCACCGATACCTGTTATGTGGGGAAGACCAACCGTGATGTCCTCGCTGCGGGGATCATTATACCGTAAAATATGTGCTAATAGATTGTGCCCACCTCGCATCGGAAAGCATGCGCCATTTTGGATCGGGGTCCGTGTGCGAAACGCTCTACGCTATGTCGGGAGACGACTCGAGTTTAGTAAATGATGGCCACACTTTTAGTTATCTTGAAGACATATAATTCCATGCAATATATCGGACGTAGCCTTACCTCCTCGCTTTTTCACGTATCTGTTAATTAAAAAGTAGGTTATGGGCACCATATGACCAACGTAGTCGGTGCGCCCCAAAGCCCAAATCATCATCATAGGTTGTAGGGGCGCTTTGGAGACCAACCTGGAATTTGACCTTGTCTGACATCATTCGACCTGAAGATCAAGACCTAGGAAGCTGAAACCTTATCCCAAGTGAGTCCACATATAGGTCAAGACATCCTGTAAATTTGGTGTACCTAGCTTTCTTAGTTACCGAGATTTCAGAGGGGGGCGGGTGTCAAATTGACCCCCCACCCGAGCGAAGGGTACCTAGCCAGCCAATCGGGTGCATTATGTTTAAGCATAGTAATTTCATGACAGCATTATGACCATAATAAATAATTACACCAATAATTTGATGCCACACTTTTCAATTCCCTTCCAGAGCACCTTTAAAACAAATCAAAGCAAAGGAATTCAATAACAAAATAACAACAGAAAATTCAACAAGCATAAAACACTCAAGCAAAAAACCTCGTACTCCTACACATCAGGTCATCACCAAGTCAAACAGAATAGACATAATTCTGGCTTCTATTGGGATGGGTTCAGGGAAAACAAACATTTTGTCACTGTTTCTTACAAAATACCAATGCTTATTTCCATGAAAGTAGCCTATGCCTAACCTAAAGAGGCCTTACATCATCTCATCCTGTATAACCTGTTTGTATCACAGCAGCAGTCGTGAGTTACAGATTCTTGCACAATTCCTATTGCCACTTGCCATGCACTTGACCAACTTTACCTGACTTAGGGTAGCCCACATGATGAACATCAACTCAACTCACCTATCTGTTGACAGAAGCACTTATGATAAAAATAGGATATTTAAAGCTAGTTTTGGCTAGTTTCAACTTGCATTTTTATTCAGTTCAGTTGTGTAGGCTTGCTGACATCAGACAAAGTTGACAACACACAAATCTAAGCACTTTAAATCACTTTGAACAACTTATTTTAATTGCCATGGTTAACCTAATGTCAAGGGCAATAATGGGTATGCTGCACAAAACAATTTATCTTCTCCAAAAATAGCATAACTTTAAGATGATCATGTCAGTATTGCTGCTTGCCTTTTCAGCTGCAGCAAATGCATCCATTTTGGCTCCTTTATTCATTTTTAATGACAAAGTTTGAGCTATTGGCTTTACATTTTAAAGGGTGGTCTGACTATCTGTTACATACCAATGTTTAACTCATATTATCATTGCTATGCAGGTCAGACTGTGTTCAAAATTTAGTGGGTATATACAGTACAGTCATATGCCGGTCAGCAAACCGTGACAACTATAGAAAACATCTTATTAAAGTAGCGATGAGGGACCACTTAAAGAAATTTGGGGCAAATAACCAAGAATATGGAACAACATAAGCCCCTTGCATGCCTTGAGGCATTATAATTTGTCTTATGGCAAAACCCGATGCATTGAAACAGAAAATAGCCAACTCCAGTTACCAATCATCTGTTGAAAGCAGGTAAGGTAAGCAATTACTTGGTCCACAGGAGACTTACTGGCTTCTTCTTGTTCCCCCAGAAACAAAAAATCAGTACATTTTGCATGGTCGGCTGGCAGACAGGGTCCTCCGACTAACCCCCAAATATAAATATCAATCATGCCTACCAACCTTCGAGATTAAAATGAGAAACAAGTAAGAGGTGTGCATGATTAACGTTTCCAGACGGCAGAAATTTGCCATTAAACGCCTCTGTATCAGCTGCGTCAGGTCTGGCCCAAGGCTCTATATGGCAGGATTAGAATAGCTTTGCCAAGTAGCTTAGTGGATCAGACACTCGAAAGGCTTGGAGTTATCGTTATTGAGCACCGCTATGAACGAAGAAAACGTTTAACCGAAGGTTCAAGAGGGCAAAAATGGCGGTAAAAATAAGTACCGTGCTTCAAATCGCCTCCTACATTCCCTGTGAATTGTACGCGTTTGGGTGCGTATCAAACATGTTTGGGCGACTGGCAAATTAATCCAAATTATGTATTAAATACGTACAAGTTTGCAGTTGGCAGAGAAGTTGGTCACAATTTTAAGCAGCAGATGGTACCTCTAAAGACAATCGAAAGGGAAGGAAAATAAAGCGGTATCACACTGGCATGATACTAATAAAAACAAAAGTAGCTTAACAGATATAAAGACTGGTACTTTTCCCGCCAAATTTTGAAATAAGCTGTTTTGACTTGAAATCTGTTCATATAAGTGCTCAAATAGTGACATTCATCTTGTAAGTTTAATTTAGAAGACATTTCTTGCACTTTTCATTCATGCATTTCGGGAGTGATGCACTCAGTGGTGAAGTTTCTTTGGGAAAAAAGAAATACGTGGAGTAAAATTTTCTACCAGGCCTTGTTTGTGTTTGCATCAGACTCTGCTCTTGTAGTGTGGTGGTGAGACAAAAAAAAAAAAAATAGTGGATGCGTGAAAATCTTGCATTTGGCGCACAGCTGCAGACTGTGACGCATTTTGTAAACAAACCAAACTTAATGCGTGCGGCTGGAGTCGCTGGGGTTCTTGAACTTGGAGGCACCTGGCGCCCTTGCTCTGTGCAAACATAGACATGATTCAGATGTAGGTGAGGCAGGACATAGCCAGTGGTGTCTGGATTCTGCGGAGGCTCGTTTATGTATGGTGGTTTCAAGTGAGCTCGGTTTTGGATGACATCCTAAGAACTCAGAAAGCGAAATAGGGGCTTGGCATGTGCGATTAGACAATTACCCGGTTTACATGAGCAGCCGAGGATAATTCGAATTAAGATCGGAACGGATCATGCGACGTTAACCCTCTCGGAGAGGGGCGTTTACATGGGCGAAAGCGGCTTTACGCCGGATTAACGGTCGGTAGTTCGATCCCGCTTAGTTCGAATCAAGGAACGGATTATGGCGAAAACTGCGCTTTCGAGGCGAACTGAACAAAACAAGAAGAAAAAAAAGCCGGTACTCTGCGTATGGATGGCGAATGTCACGAGCCATGGTGGGCGCGAGACAGCTTTGAGGGCGAGGAGAAAGATGGACTCCGTTGGAAAAATGATATGTGCGGGCCCCCTAGGCTTTATAGCTACAGCACAAGCCATAGCACTTGAAACACAAGAGTTGCGCAGTCAGCACTGCCAAATCTGTCACATAAGCATAAGCAGTGTTATATGCAAATTTTTACTAGCGGGAAACTTTGGCTAGCAGGAAATCAGTATTTTCTTGTATTGGCCAATGACACTCACAAACTTACCACACTCATATCAGTATGCCAACCAGCATCATGTCATCTACTTTGCACAGCTCAAGAAACACATTACCTACTCCCACACTAATGCATTTGTGAGCAGCCTGCAACAGTGAGCTAAGCTACAGAAATGACTCATGAATGCTACATAGTTAGTGGCAAAAATTGTGTAACTATGTTGTCTTTCCCCATCCAATGCATCATCAGTACCTGAGGGCAGGATTGCCATTTAGACTTGGCATGCACTGGCAAGTCAGCATGCAGCTATTTGCTTTCTTGACATACTAGGGTTGAAATACTGCTTTGATATCCTTGCAGTCAACAGCATTGGCTGATATGGACTGATGGCTAGGTGGCACAAACAGCTGTGTTTGCACAGTCCAAAGGTCATAACATGTGAACCAGCCCCAGAGCTGTCATGACAAAAGCAATCTGGGCTCAAAATTCATAACAAATGATTAATTATAACAACAGCTCAATTATCCACCTCATGGTTTGCAAAGATACATGTCACAAAAAAGCACCAAGGAAACATATTTACTCGCCAGTACAAAAAAAGGTATGTGCACCACAGATGTTCTCTGCACATCATGCGACATTATGTTAGGTTTACTTAGTTTATGCAGTTTTCTTCCACATGAAATGCACAAACCTGGATTTGACAGAGTACTGATGACAGCTGTTTTCATCCAGCGCTCACAGTTGCTTTCTTGACATTCTGGAACCATTCACTGGGCAATTTTGGTCCCATCATTAAAAATGTTCACATTCTGCACTGACTGCAATGATCTATTGCCCATATTTGTTGATCCTTTGCATCATGCAGGAATTATTGAGTTACCTATCTCACACACCTTAAACTGACAAGCAGCAAACAGCTTAATCACATCAAAAACAAATATCCAAGCCCCCGCTTCCTTGCCAGTGGTCTACCCAGTGTGATGTAACTTCATATTCCTTGACGAGCCAGTCACCAATATCCAGCACATCCCTCCTGCCGATAGGTGGTCACCAAATGTTCAGGTCACAGGAGGGATGTCTGCAAGATCAATCCTGGGGCATTATGTATTCACTTAATGAAGAAACTATTGGTACTCCCTGCAAGAATTGTTGGACAATTGAATTACCTACCTCATGGCCTACAAAGACACCTGTCACAAAAAAGCACCTAGGTGACATATTTAATCACCCAGTACAAAAACAGGTGATGATATGCAACACAGACATGTTCTCCATGCAGTAGTGACATCGTGTTAGGTGTTAGTTTATGCACTGTTTTCCGCACATGAACACACACAAACTTGGACTTGGCAGAGTAATGATGACAACTATTTTCAATCCATGTTTTCACATTTGCTTTCTTGCCGTTTTGACCCCATCATTGGGCAATTTCGGTCCTACCATGAAAAAGTTCACATTCCGAGCTGACTGCAATGATCTATATTTGTTCATCCATCATATCATGCAGCAATTTTTAAGCTAGCTTTCTCACACAAATTAAACTGACAAGCAAACAGCATCCTAATTTAAGGAACATCTTCAAAAACACTCCTGGGCCTTTAGGTAGTAACTTATGAAAAGAAACTTCGAGGCATTCTCTGCAAGAATTTTGAGCAATCCAAAAAATTAAAGTGAGAACAAGTCAAAGCTATATAAAATGACCATACTACCTCCGTCCCGGCTTCCGGAAGCATGGAGCCTGCCCCAGATGTAAATTAATCTAACCTTTAGGCGGAAAGATAACACCAAACACCGCCGACGCCCGCTGTCTGCATAGAGCAAGCGCCTAGCAAGGCTGAATTACGTGAGCATTTCTGGTGCTGCTAGCCACTCAAGGCCCTCAATAATAAGAGTAGTTTTAGCACCATGGTGTCCAACTTCACCTTCTTTCTCTTTTCCTTACCATCTTGGTCTTGGACCGTCTCGAGCAATAGCTAAAAAACCCGTGGAAAAGCGGCAACACCAAACAAAGCTGAAATGGCCATGACGGAACTGCGTGCGCCGGCATTTTTCTTTTTTTTGTATTAGACAGCTGACGGCCTATACTTCGGACGAAATCCCTTCCTGAACGGATGATCCTCTCACGGGAAGGGATTTCCTCCGGCGCACGATTCGAATCAAGGCGGAACGGCGCGTGAGTAGTGTATACATGGGCCGGATAGTTAGGATCGAGGACGGGTCCCGGCTCATTCGAATCACAGCTGCCCATGTAAACAAGGGTAATGTCAGGCAGGATGAAGAATCACATAAATATTGGTGAAAAGAAAGCGAAACAGGGGCTTGGCATGTGCGATTAGACAATGTCAGGCAGGAGGGAAGAATTCACAATAGTAAATATGGGGGGAAAGGAGTTGAAAAATTCCTCCTCATAGGGTGTTACTTTACACCCAAAGTCGGCAATTCTAGGACACTGCAGTAGAGTGAGCAAAATCTGGGAGAGATCGGTTGGTTGGAATAGGTTGGTTTTGGAGAGGACGGCTATTTTTACTGTTCAGCTCTGCTCAAACTTGTGTTGCGAAGTTTTTCTCTGGTTCAGACCTGTGACTGGTGTACCCTGCTCACTCGTATAGACGCCAAAAAGTTTGGCATGCGCCCGTTGCAGACGCAGGTTATAATGCCAAATAGATAGGCTTAAAACAGCAGCAGCCGTTCGCCAAAATGTTGTGGAATCTTGGTCCTAGCCAATACTTTTGCACCAAAACTCCGTCCCGTGAACTTAGCAGCTTTCTATTTCAAGCTGTCGATAGATACTTCGGACTGCCAGAATTTAGATGAAAATTGACAGGTTAATAAAAATTTGACAAATGCATCTTAAAATGCAAAACAGTGAACTGGGCATGCAAAACTTTGCGGGATGATGTAGGTCCAAAACTTAAAGTTTTCAAAGACTTGGGCCGTGATCTACGATAACACATTTTGAATTCCATTAAAAGGGTCCGCTCTGCTGACCTTGCACTCCGACCTGTAGTGTCTCGGGAAGTTACTGCCCACCTGCCCAGTAAGGCTTCTGCCCACCTTACGTTTTCAGGATGTGAGATTATAGTCCCAATGCTATCAGCATACCAACTTTTAGCCAGATCGCCATAGCTTTGAGCATCAATGTACAGCTTGATATAAAACTGCTGCTTGTTCGACAGACGTCCCAAAGCTTGGCTTCGGCCGGGTCAGGCATGCCATAGTGCCCAAGTTCCCGGCGCTCCCAGGCTATGCTTCTAATGTAGTTAATCAAAGTAAAGTGCCACCGAAATAGCATTATGCATATGCATGCCATCGTGAAAAACTAAGCACAACTTTCGACCATTGCACGGGTGATTATAGATCTAGATGAGTTCAAGCTATTATCCATTGAAGATATGTCGTAAGAAGCGACGTTTGATCACTATTTAAAGTAACGATGAAAGGCTTCTGAAAAGATGATGCAACGGTTCTCAAATTCGGTTATCTAGTACCCAAAGTAACTTAACACGCACTCGGGAGTGAATCAATTTGTCCCCCCCCCCCCTCCCCGCGCATGCTGAATCGTTTCCGAACGGCGCGGCGTAGCTGCGCCAAATTCGTCATAACTCAAGATAATTAAATAGCAGATCGATTGGCATGATATATTTAGATGTTCCTTGTAAGGTCGCTGATCTTCGGCAGGTCAAAGTCAGACCATAGATTCGGCGAAATCAATTCGAAAGGAATCGTGCAATGTGATGCAAGAACGGAGCGTGAGACAAAGCCATACATGATTGAGACACTTTCTTAGGCAGCAAAACGACTGAATGAACAAATCCCATTCACCTAGAGTCAGTTATAAAAGTCAAAAACCAAGGGCAGGGCCAGCCACTTTAATTACCCTACGGTTTGCTGTATGGGGTAGTTTCTGGTGGTCATTACAAATTGATTGATGACAGGAACCGCATTATAATCTTTCACGAGACTTCCTTAAGTTGAGAATAGGTCACTGACCTAAAATAACCGGATCATCATTTTGTTTTAAGAACATATTGCATAGAGAATGTTTGTCTCTCATTCAAACGCAAAGACTCAAAGCGGGCTTGTTATGATTTTGGTCATCATGATCTCCGAAAGGTCGAAGCAAGGTCGCAGACCTTAGATGAGAATGTGGCCAAACGTGGGTTTAGAACAGGTGTCTAAATTTTGGGTCACTTTAGACACATACGTGAAATTTGACCTTGTTTGAACTTATTTCACCCAAATATCATGACGTAGGAACCTCAAACTTGAACGTAAGTGAATTCATGTGCAGGCCTATACACCCTGTAAATTTGGTATGTCTAGCTCCCTTAGTTTCTGAGATCTTAGAGGGGTTAAATTGACTCCCTTCTGAGCGAAGAGTATTCAACTGGACACCCATGTGCGTTTTAATAAAAGCGCCGCCACAGACTAGCCACTGAGCAATTAATGCACACCTATTTGACCGGCAGTGAAAGCTTTGCGCCGACCGACATAATTATTCACTGTTTCGCGAGTTAGACGGAGGCGGGGGAGGGGTTATCAGTTTTCGTGTCCTAGCAAGCTTCCTGGAGATGGTGACCATGTTTGTGGGACGCGCGGTTATGGTGCGTAGACGGGCAGGCAAAGCCTCACGACTACATGTGGGGCACAGTTGACCTGGACGCAAAGGTTCCGGGGCAGCTCTGTGGGCCTCGATGCGGACAACATAACGCATTGCTTGTGCACTGCTATCGACCCCTTTGATATATTGCTGTTCCTCCACCTCCGGCATTTTGTAGGCACGTTATGGTATGACATCGTGTTGCAAATCTCTATCGTATTTATATTGATCTAACTTCTATTTTTACATGCATCTGATGTATTGCAACAAATGCGCCGAGATTATTAGTTTTCTCGGGGTTTAAACTTTGGCATATGGCTCGCATCTCATATACGCAAGGTAGCTTATGTAGCTTGTATTCAAACACGTAGATCGCTTCGGGAGGCAAGATGTTTATATCTACCAAAGCTGGTTAAGTGTCATAAGCCCATGAGCAGCACTAGCGCCATCTTTAACGCAGGTGTTGGTACCAGTGCGTCACCTACGTTAGCGTTGCAATGCCCCTGCAAAAAGAACTTGCAATTTGGAGGCAAGCTTTAAATTCCAGAAACCACACCCAACGTGGAAAAGACCACACGTTTGGCCTGGCACAGAAAGCTTTTTAGCCGCCTGTACCTTCTTAATCTGCCCAAAGATTGGGACCCTCATCCTTCGGACTTGCAATGCTGTGAGTTGCCAAGGAGCCCTGCGGTGACGTCACGACGTCGTTGCCAGATAGCTCTTTGTTGGGGGGGGGGGGGGGGCGAAGCGGGACGAAACCATGCTGCTATTTAATAATTAAAATTAATCGCATACATAGTTCCGGGCCGTGCCTTTTGGCCCTAGCTAGATTCGTCAAGCTGGAGAAGCCCCAGTCAATAGTGGATTCAGAACGTTGCGTGTAGAGGGTAGGGTGCTGGGGTGCCAAAGTTCAGATAGGGTGGCCTGATTTAGAAACTTATAGGTGTTTCTGCTGTTACTCGTGTTTCGAACAAGCCGCTTCCTGGTGAAAGACGCTTAGACTTTTCGTCAACGTCCAGAATGTCGTGTTTTTGCACAACTTGGGACATCTCCAATGGGTTCGCCCTTGGTTTTCAGCCACCAGCTTTGCCAGCCGCCCGCGCAATCTTCGGAAGGGAAGGGGGAAAACCCAAGGACAGGACATGGTGCGCAACTTGTTGAAATATATAAAGCCGACATACATCGCAGCTGGCACATGCCGACTCCAGAGCGATTCCAAAACTTCCCTTCCTCTTATCGGAAAAGCAGCACAATGAGCTCGCCTTGTGACAGTTAAATGTGTTCATTTACTCTCTTAGATGATTTCCAGGTGCGAAAAAGAAGCTTAAAAATGCAGACTCAAGCGCCATTATAATGTGGGTGCGTGCGTGCGTGCGTGCGTGCGTGCCGTGCGTGCTGTGCGTGCGTGCGTGCGGTGGTGTGTGCGTGTGGTGGGTGTGTGTGTGTGTGTGTGTTGTGTGTGTGTGTGTGTGTGTGTGTGTGTGTGTGTGTGTGTTACTCCGTTCTTGTACGAAGAGGTCACTTCCCACTGCGTGCCGCCACCAAACAGCAATAAAATAACGATAAGTTTATTTTCTCGTGGTCAGAAGCCAAAAACATCGGTATCATAGCATTGCCTGGAGTGGGTAAAGTACCGACAACATCCACGGAATGGGGAGGTCACGTTCAATGGGGCACAATAATATATGTTTATACAAGTGACCACAGGGCATACACCCTACTACAGCCGCGCCGGGCTGCATGCACCAGTGAGCCCGGACCGAGCGCGCCATCATGGGCTCCAGGCCGTCATGGGCTCCGGCGCCGGTCGGCGGGCGCGCTCACAGCGGGTCGGCCCCGCGACGGTGTCTTGCAGACGGCGCCACCATCGCCCCCGCCACACCCTGGCACTCTGGCCGACGACCGCGCCGCACCCCGGGCAGCCGCCCGCTCTACTGATTAAAGCTTAAACCAAACGGCTCCTAGTAACTGGGGAGGGGCCACGACAAGGCAACACCAATGGAGAAATTACCTTCTCAACCGGTCCACAGGGCGACGGTGCTGGACGCCGGCGGAGGCTGGCGTCCGCCGCTCGGCCGATATTGCATTTCATACAGGGGGTTCGCACACCACTAGCAGGCACACAACCAGGCCCCAAACCGTGCGAGATGAATAACCGGGCCCCGAATCGGTGCGAGTAGGATAACCATGCCCCGAACCGGTGCGAGGAGGAGAACACAGTTGCTCACGAGCGCTGGGGGCGCGACTGGGGGGCTTGTGTGATGTCAGGATCACGCGGTCGGGGTGGGACCTGTGTCGGGCACTACGCACTGGGGGCAGGACCGGTGTCGGAGGTGCACTGGGCACACCTTGGGTGGGGGCGGGAGTTGTGTCGGGTACTCTCAGCGCTTGAGGACAGGGCCACCGATGAGGCCTCCCCGGGCACACTCTAACGCATGACTCTCGCCGTGCACACGCACACGGACACGCACACACACGCAAACGCACATGCTCAGGACGGGGGCCGCGCGCATGCAGTCATGTACATAACAAGGACCCACGCATGCGTGCGTCGGGAACGCGCACTCATGGGGACTGGAACGCCGGCGCGGTGTCGACAACACGGTCCCGTGAGCACGCCAAGGCGGGTGGGCGGGGACGCCCGGTCCCGGCTGCTGCCACGCCGCCGCCGCCAGCCTGCCGGACGTCCACCCTCACCACGTAGCCGCGGGCCGTCGGCGGACCGCGCCGCGCACCGTATCACGTGGCTGTTGACAAGCCCGGCCGCGGCCTCAGGGGCAGGGGCACACGCGGGTACAAAGATGAAGGCATTCTGAAAGGCAGGGTTTACTGAACACCATCCCCTACGTTCGTCCGCCAATACATACCAAGGTGTGATAACGGGCTAGGAAAACACGTAAAAAGTAGGAAGCGGTACGTCCTCCCTCTAAAAATACAAACTTCATTGTTGGTGATTACAGGCTGTACACTAAATCCGGCCTGGCGTTGTGTGGAGAGCACGCTGATGCCGGTGACACGGCTCGGCGCCGGCGCCGGCCGGCCGCCTCTCTGGTATTGCTATGCCGTGAGCAGCCGCGGCCGAGGCGGGGCCGCCGGCCGACGAACGCCGCCGGCAGAGGTCCACGGCTTGTCTCGTGGTCGTCCGGCACCACCAGCTGGAAGTGCTCCTGACCTGGAACCGGAGGTCAAGCCGTGGGAGCGTGCGATCCATCAGCGCCGGCACACGGCGGTTGGGGCGCGCCGCCTGTAGCTGACACCGATTTACGGGCTGTGACAGCTGGAGGCGTGACATTATATCCAGGCCAGTTTAAAAATCCGGCAGTGTTGGCGACTTATGGCAGCTTTGATCAAATCCGCCCGCGAATTTGTCTGTTATGTGCGCGCACGTTCTGTGAGCAAACCCGAGTCCGAAATCAGAGCATCCAGACGAGTGCCACAACTTCTCCATCGGTCGTCACCACACACGGAGAACCACCGACGGCTGGTTGGAAACGGTGTCAGGCAGGCATGCCAAGTTTGCGCAGCTGGCTAATAATTAAATCAATTGTGATTCGAAACTCACATGCGACCCTAATGCATACTGTAAGTCCTATGGCAAAGCGTTTTCCAAACTCCTCAGAAACACAGACGCTTAAGCGCTCACGAAGTTAGCGTCCTTGGCGTTATTTCTTATCCGGTTATAACGAATAAAGGAGCACATTCCGGGGTGCTGACGTCCACAGCCAAGTGACAGAGCCACTTCGTAACAGTGAACGGTTTGAGCGGGTATCCTAAACTTACTCACATAATGCCATACGCGACAAATTATTCTTGCCGGGCCAGGCTTGCCCTCACTCCCCCACGACCTTCCTTCAGGCTAGGGCTCCTCAGAGGCAGCCAGCTGGCGCCACTCGGCATCCGCCTCGCCCGGCGCCCACTCACTCTCGAGGTAGTCGGCCAGTGTCGCGGTCGTCGGCCTGCAGCGCCAGCAGCCGGGCGTGTTGCCCTCGCTGTCGGCCAGGGTCAGCAGCGGCGCCGGACGCCACCAGCATCGAGCAGATGGTGCGGCGGCCGTGTAGGGCCGCGCAGTGCAGTGCTGTGTGACCCCTGCCGCAGGAGGATGCGTCACGGACAGGGTCACGCAGCAGGTGGTACGCAAGGCCATCCGGCAGAGAAACACAGCGTAGTGTGTGGAGGCGGAGCAACACATAGCACCTCACAATAGCGCGTGCACAACAACAGGAAGACAAAAAAGACAGCAGTTTACACGAGATGACCAGCGGAGGACCGTGCGGACCCTGGATGGGATCTTGGACATCACCGCAGCGCGGACGCCACTCCCCAAACAACATCACGCTGTTTCCACAACCGCCACACGGCGGCTTAAATGACGTCACAAATCAACTTTGACGTCGTCACGCAGCCCTGAACAGCATCACACGTCAGCTCCGGTCAGTCACGCAGTGGCCCTGAACGCCACAACAAAGCAGCTGCAGCAGCGCCACTCAGCGGCGTCTGGTGGCCGCGCGGTACGCCTGGGCCGCGCCACAGCGGCGTCCGGCGCAGCCGCCGCCAGCCGCTGCCCACTCACTTGTCGTTGTCGCGCATGTTGACGACCGACGAGGGCGCGTTGGCCAGCAGGTAGCGCACCACGTCCTTGTGGCCGGCGGCGCTGGACAGGTGCAGCGCCGTCTGGCCCATGGCGCTGATGGAGAACAGCGACACGCCGGCCGTATGCAGCTCCTTCACCTATGGAGACGGCGCAGCGTCAGCTCCGCGGCGCGGCGCGGCGCGGAAGGATGGACCGCGCCGCTCGCGTCCACGCAGCGACCGCCAGTGCAGCAGCCGGCAGCGGCCACACAACCGCCACTTTCACATCCTGGTTTAGCTCCCAGCTGCGGCGGCTTCCCAGCGCCACTCAAGCGCCAAACGCTCGCTTCCGGGATCTGGTGGGACGCCTTAAAATGGCGGCCACGGTGCGGTGGACCGGGACGACCGCTGGGGGTGCGTCAGATGAGTGTCCTGCCCTTCTCAGGCGGATGGCTAGCCCGTGTCAGGTCACTCACGTCGTTGCATCGTTATGGGGCACACGCATTTCAGGTTACCACTGGTAACAACCGTGGTATTGGCTTGATTGCCGCGAAAGGCCGCGAATGAGTGGTTTGATGCATCTCTTTTTCGCGTATTTCCAGAACGGCACTGTCAGGGAGACAGCAGAAAAATATCAATAATGTAGTCGCCATGCATGACGGGCACGCACTTGGCACGCTAGTTTGTCAGACGCCTTCCAGGTGGCGCCACTATGCAGTCGTAGGCCACGCGCTGCTGAGCGCGCTTCTGGCAGCACAATTGTTTTCATTTCATTGTTTTGACCCAGATAAAAAACGTAGTTGGAAGATGGGGTGTTTGGTCACGTGGTCCGGGATTTAATAACATCACCGGACGAGTACTGTTGCATCTGTGTGTCCGCTGCGAGAAGAGAACGTGGAAAGCAGGGTTATTTGGGTTACAATCGACCGGTCACTAAATCGTAGAATTCGGGCCGAGCGCGCAAACAAAGACACATAAAAACACATGCTGTACAGAATCGCGCACGCGCAACATCAGATCAATGCGTGTATGATCTGTAAGGACGCTATCGTGTTACCAGTGCCAGGTCGCCGATGTGTAAGCAGCGTCTCTCACTGCCATCGCATGCCAGCGGCAACCGTCGTTCGACCCTCCTTCACTTCGCTATTATTCGTGATGGAGTCCGCGATAAGGTACGGCACAGCCGGCTAGTTGCATCTCAGGTAATCACATGACAGTCTCAAGTAATCACATGACAGTCTCAGGCAATCACACGACAGCCTCAGGTAACTACATGACAGCCTCAAGCAATCACATGACAGTCGCAAGCAATCACAGACGTCGCGTCTGCACACCGGTCAGCACCAAACCCTTCAGACCGACTGAACGACACAGGCGCCAAGACCCACGTGAGCCACCCCCGGCAAGCCATGTCAGTGGACCCCAAGGACCACCCTGGCAGCTGCACCTAGCAATTCGCACTCTCCTGCAGCAGGTCTGACGCCTGCAACCAAGACCGACGATCGCAGCTGACAAGAACATGCAATGACCTCCGGAGCTGCGAGAGGCGAAATGGTAGGGTCCGCAGCGCGCGTGTCGGGTCGGCGTGTCCGGGGGGGGGGGGGGGAGGGGGCCTCGTAACTCCGGGCCCGATCGGTCAAGTTCTGCCGGCATGGATGGAGCGGCAGCCCGGGCCGGATAGAATGGCCGAGGAGACCGTGACAGCCGGTTGTGACCGGCGTCGGGTCGCGACTCTCGGCGATCATCAGCCCCGCTCGCCTCCCCACCGGGCGGAGGTCGCACGCTCTCTCGCCCTCTACCCCCCCCCCCCTCTCTCTCTCCTCTCTCCTCTCCTCTCTCTCCTCTCCTCTCTCTCTCTCTCTCCTCTCCTCTCTCTCCCTCTCTCTCTCTCTCTCTCTCTCTCTCTCTCTCTCTCTCTCTCTCTCTCTCTCTCTCTCCTCTCTCTCTCTCTCTCCCTCTCTCTCTCTCCTCTCTCTCCTCTCTCTCTCTCTCTCCTCTCTCCTCTCTCTCTCTCCTTCTCTCTCTCACAGATCTCTCTCTCTCTCATCTCCTCCTCTCTGCTCTCTCTCCATCTCTCTCTCTCATCTCTCTCCATCCTGCTCTCCTCTCTCCTCTCTCTCTCTCTCTCTCTCTCCTCTCTCTCCTCCTCCTCTCCTCTCTCTCTCGTCGCTCTCTCTCTCTCAGCGTCTCCTCTCTCTCTCTCTCTCCTCTCTCTCTCTCTCCTCCTCCTCCTCTCTCTCTCTCTCTCATCTCTCGTCTCTCTCTCTCTCTTTCTCTCTACTCCTCTCTCTCTCTCTCCCCCTCTCTTACCCGAGGCCTAGGTCCGCCATTTCTGATGCGGCGTGGAGATATCTCCTCCGTATGACCTCTCCAGAAGGTGACTGTAACCGGAACGATACGTGTTAGCGGTTTACAAAGTGGCATGCGACTGTTAAGACTCCACTGGGGTGGTGCGCAGACAATTCTACAACAATTGTTGTTCGTACCACGTATCTGCATGTGAGGCATCTGCGCAATTTTATTGGCTGTTCATCGGCAAGCCAGACGATGGACATAACCTCTTTGAATCCGAGACGGAAAATCTTCAGCCGACATTTCAGTGCTGAGCTGTTCAACAGATAGGGCCAACACACGGCAATAAATATATCCGTGATGGCAGGTCTTAGCGCGGCGGAACGGCCCGAAACAGTGCCGTCTTCGCGTCCGGCCGCTCCGTCTCAACCCGCGCATCTTACAAGAGGGCCGCAGACTCTCCCGGGGTCACGTGCCCACACCGGATGTAGTAGAACTCCCGCAGTCACGTGGCCCACACCGGGTGTAAGTAGAACTCCCCGTTGTTACGTGACCCACACCGGATGTGGGTGTAACGGGTAGAGCTGGCCCCGTCGGACCACGGCCTTAGTCCATGCACATCCCCTGTCCCCGCACATGCATCGCAGCCAACTCTTCACCAGGCGGACAACGAGTTACCGGCAAGTTACCAACGGCCCGAGCCAACGGCCAACGGAGAGAGCCAACGGCCCGAGCAGGAATCGTTCCTTGAGGGTCAAAGTCTTCCAGACGGGAGGAAAACGTATTCTAAACGACTGCACGATATCAAAGGAACACAACCCCCCGACACATTTCGGTGTTTACGTGCCGCTCCTGGACACTTCGTGCGTCGTCCGCGCGCTATTTAGCTTCCAAAGACGGGCGCAGTGCTGACCCGCCACAGACAAACCATCCTGGTCCGTCCTGCTGGTAAGCGCGGGGAAGGGACAGGGACATGGACCGGGGCAGGGCCAGGGCCAGTAACAGGGACAGAAACAGGGGCTGGAACAGGGGACCGGACCGGGCCAGTAAGAGGAACAGAAACAGAGACAGGGACAGGGACAAGGACAGGGACAGGGACAGTGCAGCGGACGCCCGACCTCCGACCGCTGGCGTTTTGTCACCGCTTAAAGGCCAAGGTCACGCTCAGACGCCCCAGCACTCAACAGTCCACCCCTCCCACCCAGCACCAGGTCAGCCCCAACTGTAGAGCGTCACACACAGAAGACTACTCGGAGAGTGCGGACTCAGACTGTGCTGGGCGACAGGCAGCCACGCTCGACATGCGAGAGGCGATCGACGCGGCGCCCGCTTACTTTCCTCCAGACGCCCACATCCATTTGAGCGTTGTCAGTTTCGCAGTCCGCCGAGACCTCCACACACAACACACTCAAGCCAGCCCCGCCGGGCGGGGCGCCGCCGCCGCCCGCCGACACGACGTGCAGCTTGGCCGCCGCCGGGGGCGTCGGCGCGAGCTCGTTCTGCCAGGCCGGCCCGGCGCCATCAGGCCGGCCGAGCACGAACTAAACGCAACGAGCCAATCCCAGTTTCAATCATGATTAATGCCGGCCGGCAAGCGGCTAACTGGGCCAACTCTTTATTTGAAGGTAACGCAAATGCGCCGCCTGATTGATATGGGTTGAGCGAAATTCGTGTCCGAGATTGGGGATTAAGGGAGCGGAGCCGGCGGCGTGGAATGAGCGGAGCGGCTCACCTCGGGGGGCTGAAGGTGGCGCCGAACAGGCGCTCACGCAGCCTGCAACAGAGCGGCGCCGTCAGCCGACGCGTGCTGCGCCGGGGCCGCTGGGGAGCGCAGGCCGACAAACAACCCACCGCCGCCTACGAGCAGCGGACAGCGCGCGGTCGCTCCAGAGAGCGCGAACACGCGAGAGGCGCCGTCGTCCCGCCCCGGGCGTCGGGGGCCGCTGAAACGGGCGGCGCCTGCCAGTCCCTCAGCAACGATCATCGGCCGTCAGCGTTCGAATGACAAGCGCTCGTGGGCCGACCGTGGCCGCTTCATCCGGCAACAGAGCTGCTACGGACACCCAGGAGGCGGAGAGGAGCGCCTGAGGACAGCGGGCTGAGGAGGCTGAGGTGGATGGCTGAGGAGGCCGCGAGGAACGTCTGAGGACAGCAGGTGCGTCGAGCGCCTCTCAAGGCGTCGGGAACACTGGGAGGGAAAGCGAGACAAGAACACATGGGAGTGGAAACCTCGCGTACACTCAGAACGGAGCACGAAATGCCACAACACGCCGCTGTGCAACGGAACTGATCTCGACTACAGTGGAGGGGAATGAGGATGTGCCGTGCCATAATGGCGAGTGTCAGCGAACAGGATGAAATGTTTCCCGCGAAGGCACGCTTGCGAAAGGAGTCAGTCGAAAGTACGTGGAGCAGCCCCGTTTGGTGGGTCGACTGCACCTGCTTTAAACAACTGCAGGGACCAGCTTCTCCATACGATAGAGAAATATTACAGCGTGGAACAAGGCTAGTACCGTAAACATTAAGGGGCTACCTGGACTATCACTATTCAGATCGTGACCTTTGGTACAGCAATGTAACCCGCGTCTTGGAGATTTATGCCACGCTAACTACTCGGCAGCATCGCAGCAACAGCGAGGGAATTACAGCCAACTGCACCAACTGGTTGAAATGCTCTCACACGACTTCCGACCCGGAACTACACGCGAAGGCAACATCTAAGCTGAAGGTCACGTGACTTTAGTCCTGTCACCATGTGACCGGGCCGGTCAGGACGCCACCCACGCGGTAAGATCCAGCTGTCCGGAGAGGGCGCTGGAGCGACGGCGCCGGGTCAGCCGTGACGAGCCCGTCATTGAGGGCGTGCTGTGCCGGCGGGCAGAGACGATCGACGGCCGAGGCGTGCCGGCACGCCCGCCCTCCGGCGACGGCCCGCCCGGGCTCCATTGCTCGCCGTCGTCCCTAGGTGGCGGTGCGACGCGTGGCCCGGTCAGCGGTGCGCTCGCTTCCTTGTGTCCCGGTTTAGCGCACCAGGGCTGGACATGTCCAAATGCGTCGTGGTCCAGTGATGCGGAAGTCAGCACGTAAGGCGCGCGTGCTTCTCAAATCGCCAGAGACGCGCGACGGCATACAGCGCGACATGCCCGCGCCTCGCCAAATTTGAGAACGCCGCACGGTTTGCGCGCCAACTTCTGCACTAGCCGACTTACGCCCACCGGGACCCCTCCAGCCCGGGAATCGTCGGCGGCCCTCGGCGCTGACGTCAGCCCGTGCCGACCGGCGAGCGGACCGGCCTACCGGTTACCCTTGCGAACCAGCGAGGCGAGCTGGTGGCCGTCTGAGACCAGCGCCGGTCCGCATCCCTACTCACCAGCGCCGCGACCGCACCCCTACCCACCAGCGCCGCGGCCGCACCCCCACCGACCAGCGCCTCGGCCGCAGCCCCACCCACCAGCGCCACGGTCACACCCCCACCGACCAGCGGCTTACTTGTTGTTGGCCGAGGCCACCGGCTGCGGCGTGACGGCCATCGGGTCCAGGATGAACAGGTCCTCCGAGCTGATGTCCGTCACGAAGTGCAGGTGCTCCTGCGCCCGGTCGATCCGGAAGAAGCGTTCCGCCGTGCACGCTGTCGGAGAACGGGGTCAGGCGGTGAGGCGAGCTGTCGTCTGGAGGTCTCTCTAGTGAGTGGTCTCTGGTGAGATCTCTCTCTAGTGAGAGATCTCTCTGGTGAGAGATTTCTCTGGTTAGGGATCTCTGGTGACTGGTTTCTGGTAAGTGGTGAGAGGCCGTCTGGTTATGCAAGAGGGGTCGACCGGTGAGGGCCGGGGGGTCTCTGGTGGGGGGGGGGGGGGTGAGGGGTCTCTAGCGAGCGCTCTCTGGCGAGGGATGAAGGGATCTCTGATGAGGGGCGAGGGGTCTCTGCTGAGGGGTGATGAGGCTCTGATGAGCAGTCCCTGGTGACGGCTGAGGGGTCAACGGTGAAGGGTGGGCGCCTCTGGTGAGGGGTAAGGGGTCTCTGGTGAAAAGTCTCTGGCGAGGAGTGAATGGTCTATGGTTAGCCTCTGTTGAAGCGTGAGGGGTCTCTGGTGAGGGGTGATGGAACTCTCGCGAGCGGTCTTTGGTGAGAAGTGAAGGGCCTCTGGTGAGCGGTTTCTGGTGATGGGTGAGGGGTCCCTGGTGAGGTGTCTCTGGCGATGTGTGAGGGGCACTTCGTGAGTGCCAACGGGTCTCCTGGTGGAGGTCAGCACAGCGGCGAGAGGACAGCCCACCCACAACCTGACGATGACATGTGCCACCACAGAAAAGCTGGCACGCCAGTAAACGACAACAGAGGTCGCACCATCGGGCTATGATGTGACCTCCACGCTCTCTGATGTTTTATACAATACTTACCAGGTGCGAACACACACCCGGGTCGGAGACAAGAAGGCTTATCTAATATGAACTCGAGAAATAGACTGTTGCTGTTGGAAGGTGGGTTTTCACCTAGCGGCCATCACAAGGTGGGCTGCGTTGAAAATCGAAATACGAGGCGAACTTGTCTATATCATCCAGCGAATAAACCCGGGACCAAATTACTTATTCCAACGAGCTCACGCCCTGTCTATCTCAGTGCACAGCTGTTTGCATCACTCTAGTTCAGCCGACTAGTGGGCTTAAGCTGATTAGCCACGCAGCAGTGTTCGGCTGCAACAATATTGGCCTGGCCCGATCTCAGCACCAGCTTCACAACCAGCTGACATCTAACCACGATGATGACGGACCGATTCAAGGCTGCGCCCTTTGAGATTCAACGCACACATTCAGTCAAATATTGGGTAGTTCAGTCCAATATACATTTTATATGGGTCACACGTGACTAATCGGCTGGGGCTGCCCTGCCATTCTGCAGGGAGAGCGCCGTCGTGTCACACGCGGCCGCGTGACGCGGCAGCGGTGGGCGTGGGTCAGGGGTGGGGTGGCGTTGGCAGCCGTATGGGCCGTCAGATCATGCCGGCGCTCCAGATACCCTGACATCGCGGTCCAGGGTCAAAGACGCCGAGTGCTGGCGGGGCACTGCGCCCGCGACGAGGGATGAGCACTTCAGCTAACACGGGAGGCAGGCAGCGGCGTGTATCCAGTACAAGGCAGCGTGTATAGCGAAGACAAGTCCGCTGTGTGCATACCAAACGCAAAAGCACCCACTTCACTGTAGGGACAGCGGCAGGCGACGACAGTGACCCGCGAGATGGATTCCACCGGGCGCTTACAGCCCTTGGACCCCAGAAACGTCCCGAGACATGCTCACCCGCCCCGCCCGCCGAGGTGAGCATTTGCTCCGCTCGAGACAGCAAACGGTCGACTGACTCACAGTCGACGAAGCACCACTCGGGGCTGAGTGGCGGGCTCTGCTGGCTTTCCTCCTCCAGCCGGTTGATGTGGCGCCGCACCTGCTCCAGGTCCGAGTCGTGGTCCACCATGATGACGCCCAGAGGCGTCGCTGCGTGGCAGAGCGCCAGGTCAGCGGGTGCGGCCGCGCGACCGTGGCCGCACCTCGGCGCCGGCGGAAGGCTGCGCAAGACCCGCGCAGGGAGGACGGCGGTGCCACAAGGCCCGCGCAGGGAGGACGGCGGTGCCACAAGGCCCGCGCAGGGAGGACGGCGGTGCCACAAGGCCCGCGCAGGGAGGACGGCGGTGCCACAAGGCCCGCGCAGGGAGGGCGGCGGTGCCACAAGGCCTGCGCAGGGCGGACGGCGGTGCCAAGATACGCGCAACGCGCCTAGTTCAGCGCTTCGCACCGATATAAGGGCGCATTCTCGACATACATTATTTTAGACTGCTTGCAAGAGCCGGCTGCCTAAAACGCGGTTCGTTTCGACCCCCATGTCATTCCGATGCAATGTACATGACACACATAACCTGATCACGTGGTTATCACGTGGACCAAATTAAACAGAGTGCTCTTTGGCTGACCACGAACATCAAGTCTCCGGACTTCGCCCGTGCCTGATGACGACGGGTCAACACCACCTTATTCTGGCCCGTGTATAACCCTTGAACGAGCGCCGCAGGCCCCGGCAGCCACAAACAAACACAGCGCCACGTCAAAGTCAGTGTCAGCGTCAACGTCAGTTTCAGCGTCAACATCAGTGTCAGAGTCAACGTCAGTGTCAGCGTCAGCGTCAGTGTCAGCGTCAACGTCAGTGTCAGCGTCAACATCAGTGTCAGAGTCAACGTCAGTGTCAGCGTCAGCGTCAGTGTCAGCGTCAACGTCAGTGTCTGCGTCAACGTCAGCGAGCTTCCGATGACGTGCGGCGGAAAAGCGGACGGGCGAGGCTTACAGTGCTGCATGAGCGTCTCCTTGTCGTAGTGGTACTGCTCGTAGTCGGACATGGTGATGCGGTTGATACGCATCCGAAGCTGATCCTGTTGCGTATTCCTGCAAAGGCCGAAGGGCGTCAAGGTGGTCTGACACCGCCAGCGCTCTTCGGCAAGTGACACCATATCGGGACGGCTGCAGAATAAGGAGTAGTTTGGAATTTGGAACCATCTTTGAATGCATGGCACGAGCTTCTGTAACAATCAGTGTTTGTTGAATGTTTCTGAGGGCTATGCAATACATTATACATGCAATTGGTCATTTCATGCAGTGGTGGTGCCACCCGCTTCAACGTTTCCATAATTTCTTCAAAGAGAGATCAGTTTCATTGGATCATTCCATTCCAGATGTGAAGGCAGGTCAGAAGCGCCAAGAACCAGCCCGATTGGCGCGTCGCGACGTCAGCTCGCACATTCCAAATGCCGCTCAAAACAGAGCACCTCCACCTTCACTCACATATGACACAGAGCACCTCCACCTTCACCCACATATGACACAGAGCACCTCCACCTTCACCCACATATGACACCGAATGGCGCCACCTCGGTATGCCTTTCAGCTCGGAAAAGGCCGCGTGTCGACTCAATGTCTGCGCGCCGGAAACTCTTTTGATTCGAAAAAGCCCGGCTGAATATTCCGACTAGACGCTTGACTCGGCCTCGGCCTCATCTTGCGGTATCCAAAAACTTTGCGTAATGCAGCGGCACGGAGAGAGCGTCACCCGAGGAGAAGCGAGGGCGCGTAGTCAGAATGGCGGCGCCGATGCTCCCTCCCCCAGTGCGCAGCAGACGTCCGCAAGCCAGTCCAACGCACGTTCTGGCGTCGCCAGGCCGCTGCTGTCCATTATTACTGTATCGTTCTTATGGACTGCTGAGCTTCAAATACGACGTTGGCGGAGGTTCGGAAGTCCAGAATAGTTTAAAAACCAACCAAACGTGCGCCCGTAGATGTGAAAACCGTTCGGAAACCATTCGGACAGACGTCCAGGGCCTCTCACCGGGCGTCCAGGGCCATATCGACGGGTGACTGAGGTCACCCCAAGGGGCCACATTATCAAGTCCAACGACTGCTTGCTTGTCCGGTTGCCGGGCGTTCAGAGACATCGAGCCGGCCGTTAGCGCATGCAGCATGAGATATCTCCGCAACATTTCAACGCATTTCGATATCCCAAGCGTCCGATCCAGGTATTGCCTTAGCGGACTGCCCCCCCCCCCCCCTCCAACAATGCCCCGGCCGTGCCGCTGAGCGGCGTGAGTCAAACTTCCAACGTAATTGGCGGGAATCGAACCTCGCCTAAACTTTAAATTGGCGCCTATGGATGCTGCGTAGACAGCATCGACGTCCAATCCCAATGTGCTCCCTAACCACACTGAAGAAGTTTGACGTCTGCTGGGCAGACAGCAAATGAGACAAGAGGGACAGTGCACTGAGAGCAGAGGGATCAGCGGCTTGCGAGCGGTCCGTGCGCAGACAAACGGAGCCGAAGCCCGAGGTGGGGGTCTCGGACCCAGGGTCTGAAGACGCGTCAGATATCGGCAGACAACCACGTACATGGTGTGTTGACAGAGAGGTCACTGTCCGCCACATATCCACCTGTACAGCTCCGCGCTGGAGCGTACAGCCGTCTACTTCGGCCCCGCCGTGAACAGCGCAACAGTCCGGTTCAGCTCCGTGATGGAGCATGCTAGTCTGGTTCAGCTCCGTGATGGAGCATGCTAGTCTGGTTCAGCCCTGTGACAGGCAGCACGCTAGTCTGGTTCAGCCCCGTGACAGGCAGCATGCACGTCTGGTTCAGTTCGGCGGGGTTCCACATGCACGTTCGGTTTAGTTCGGCGGAGTTCCGCACGCACGTCTGGTTTAGTTCCGCGTGGTTCAGCGGAGATGTCTGGTTTAGTTCGGCAGGGTTCAGCATGCACGTTTGGTTTACGCGGGCACGGTTCAGCACACACATCTCGTTTAGTTCGGCGTGGTTCAGCGCACACGTCTGGTTTGGTTCGGCGTGGTTCAGCATGCCGGCTGCTTCAGCTACGGACAGTGAAATGGTGGTCCGTATGCACAACGGACAGCATGCCAGTCCGGCTCAGAACCGCGGGGACAATATCGCGCCCGACTCAAAGCCGCGGCCCATCCTCTACATCCGCCACCAGATGACAAGTTCACTGAACTCAGCTTACAGCTGCCCGACAGCCGGCAAATAATGGGCCTTATCAGATGCCATTTCTCAGCTAGATGCCCATAAACACTGAAGGACTGCCCCGACTGAAACGAGCAACTGTTGAACGAAGGCCTGACGTCAGCAGTCTTTTTAATTCATTAGGGCTCATTAGATAGGCTGAATCCCATGATGTAACACCACGGTACTAAAATAACACTACAATCAAGCCAGTCAGACGACCCGTTCCCGGACCTCCAGTGCACACTTGCCCTAAGTGCGGAATGAGACTAGCGCCCATGAAAAGTCCTAGCACAAACACTGAAAGACCGAACCCGGGGGATCGGCTTGGAGCTCGCAAAAGGCCACAGTACTGTACTGCCCCACTAGCCGACTTATTTGCTGCGTTCTCCTGCGGCGCCACAAATCGGTAGTTAGGGACGTGGTTTCCTATTCGTTCTTTTTATCTCCATCACGAGGCGTTCACCATTCCCGACGTCCGTGTCACATTGTGTTGAAACTTAAGCAAACAGTGAGTATAGTGGCAGGGCAACAGAAGTTCCCCCAAATTTAACGGGTCCGAAATGCACTTCGTTCCAGTCAACGATCATACGGTAATGCCACATTTTCAGAAAGTTGGGGCTCAGCTCCTCTTCCTATTCTCGCGTCCCGCATGGTTGCCAATGCTCCTTTACGAAGCATTACGCATCGCACACTTCATACGAGAAAGGTTCTACAATGTTATGAACCACGATGCATCCATCACGCCTCGGATCACTGGAAAATTTCGCAGCGATACTTAAAATCGACACTTCATCAATATCTGTACCACGCACCTCAACAAATTATACCCTCCATGGACCCAAGCACATCGGGTCAGCGAAACCCAGCGGGCCCAAGCCATCCCGCTGGAGCATGTGAACAGGTCCATGGCTGCCGGGTTTCCTTGATGATATGTACTGAAAGCCATCCGATGGCTTGGTTTTGGCCGAGTCCTGGCAGTGGCGGCGGCAGGCGCTCTGGACACCTCAGCCGATATATGGATCCACCGCGTCTGACGTGCAGCTGCAGCCGCTCGCCGCCGATAGGAGATCGCCACACTCCGAGCTCTTCATCACACTAAACACATCCGACGGCCCGATGGGCTCCTCAAGTGGACACGAAATACGGACCATCCGGACGGCGCCACCCAGATGGAAGGGACGGAGGCGCGGCCCAGTTTCGACGTGAGGCTCGGCGGATCTGCCACTCTCCTGTTGGGCCATTTCTTTATACATTGCATCGGCGGGCCCCTGAGTCCCATACAGCCTCGGCCGTATCGACGGAGCTTATGCAGAGTAGGATCCCGAAGTGGGCAACGCTTGGGCGGCCGCATCCTACTCCGCCGCACCCCCACGCCGGGCCGGCGCGGACAGACCGGTCCGACACAGGGCCGCACGCTGATGCATAGATCCATGAACAGAGTATGTGACGGCTCCAACAGAATGCTGGACAGGGCACGTGACAGCTCCAAGGCAGTCCCAGACGGAGCACGCGACAGCTCCAGTGCAGTCCCTGACAGAGCAGATGGCAGCTCCAACGCAGCCCCGGACAGAGCACATGGCGATACCGTCCCTGGCGTGTGTCCTAGCTCCTGTCCGACGGACGACGAAAACCAGCCTGAGCCGGCAGCACACCACGGAGACCAACCTGAGCCGGCGGCGGACCACGGAGACCAGCCTGAGCCGGTGGCAGACCACGGAGACCAGCCTGAGCCGGCGGCGGCCCGGGAGCCCTGACCACCGGCCGATTGGACCTCCCGCCAGTCGGTGACCTCTGACGGACCTCGGAGCGTCGCAGCCGCGTTAGTGAGCTGCGCTGCCAGGCGGCTTTCGTGTCCACCTCCGGGTCGAGACCATAATAAGAAGCCGCGGGTCGGGGCGCCGCCGCGGAGCGCCGTCGGCCGCGCGGCGTCGTCAGTCGCTTTCGGCGAGGCGTGGGATGGTATTACTCACGTCACGTCGGTGGTGAACTGTGTCCAATGCAGGAGCCCTTAGTGAAGGGTGGTCCTCACGCCTCCGTGAGACGTGTCAGCGACGGCTGCGTTTTTTGGATAGATTTGGTCAAGCACGCTTTGAAGAGAGCGCTTTTTACCAGAAGATGATATGTTCCAGAAAACATTCTATCAGTTCGGTAAAAGACAGGTTTCGTTCACTTAGAGTCAAGATTCAAGGGCCATCTTTTCAATAACAGCAAACTCAGCCAGGCGCTCCAAGAAAGTAAATACAACTCAAGAGTAAAATAAACTAACATCGCCGTAGTTTGCAACGGGAGCAACATTGCAGCAGTCATGCAATGGCTGCGCTGTGACGAGCTCGCTGGGCCCGAGCCGGCGCGGAGCTCGCTGTGGAGGACCGGGCGTCATCCGGGTGCCGTCCCACGCAGCTCGGCCCGCCGCCCGGCAACGTCGCAATCCACACCGCCGCGCATCGCTCCAGCCAAATCGAACGGCCGCGGTCGTAAGTTAGCCCACTCGGAATTGGAGCTGTCGACAACTTGAACGCCGCTCTACGGTATAGAAACTGTTGACGGATGCGGAAGGCCCAGACGGGTCCTGATAAATTGGTGACTTAGAATGGGCGGGGAAGCGGAAGGAGAATAGGGAGTTCTGCTAATATGGACACTGGGGGTAAATGCAGGCAATACGGAGTGCATTAGAAGCAAAGATGACGCGACAGCATCGGAAAGGTAGCCTCGTGAAACGAGGGACGGGGAACTCAGTGAGCACGAACGCTTAAAAAACGATTCCGATATAAGCCTGAGCTGAGCGCCTGACGACTCCAGCAGACTGCGTGCCTGGTGCGCCTGCTACCGACTCTTTCGAAAGCCAATACCGCATTTGCGGCAGCCTCATCGACCACGCCGACGTGACCATCTAGCTGGCACAGCTGTCAGGTCAGTCGGGTCGGGAGCTGGCAATGCTGGCACCGGGTCCATTCCGTCACACACATACACACACACACAGCCCAGCAGCCGGGTGTGGGTACCCGTGTCCGGTGCCAGCCCAGTAGCCGGGCGTGTGTACCCGTATCCACTGTCAGCCCAGTAGTCGTGCGTGCGTGCGTGCGTGCGTGCGTGCGTGCGTGCGTGCGTGTGTGTGAGTGTGCGTGTGCGTGGTGCCGGTGCTATGTCCGAGCCAGCCGCCGGCCGGGCGGCGCAGGCGGCGGAACTCACGCGGAGCTGGACTTCTCGCCCCGTCGCTTGCAGATCATGCGGGCGCGGTTGAGGTGGCTGACGGTGATGATGGACGGGTTGACACGACACGCCTCGCCGTCCACCTGCATGGGGATCGTCTTGGCCGTGGTGATGACCGCCTTCTGGCAGCGGCCCAGGCTGGTGCCGTGGCCACCCGCGTGCAGCAGCGGCTGCCGGCAGGCATGGACGTCAACCCCGGTGCTGCACGCGAGGAGGTCGTCAATAACTGTGCTGAGGCGAGGAGGTCGCCAATAACTGTACTGACGTCAGGAGGTCGCCAATAACTGTGCTGAGGCACGCCCAACGGACAGACACGTGCAACACACGTAAGCCACCACCGGTGGCGCGGCATCGGACAGCATACACAGCGGAGGTCGTCAGTACCGGCAGCACAGCCTCCAGATAAGGAGACCCGCACCACAAGCACCGAAGCCTCACGCCAACACACAAACGGCGGCCGGCGCCAGTGGTGCTGGAGGCGGCGTCTCTTCCGTTCCATCGGCGCGTCTCCCCCCCCCCCTCCTCCCTCCCCCTGCCCTCAGGGCCCACGAGACGCCAGCATTGATGCGGATGCGGCGCAAACGCCGCCACCATTCGCGCCGCCGCCGTCACGGACGGCAGCTGAGCCCCGGCATAACAGAATGACGAACAGCGCGATTTGGCGCACAGCCGGCAAATCCGGCTGGGCCGTACGGCGGCCATGCGCACCGCCGTCCCTTCCTCCCAAACTGCCGCGATATTACCCAGGAGGCTGTGCTGTCGTATTTCATGGTCGGCCATGCCTGCAATAACCTGATGATGACCGATGACACGTGGTGTTTCCATCATCCCGCCGGGAATGACAGCGGTGCTACGGAGATATAAGGCGGTACACACGCGTCACACGGGAGGAGGGCCTGCTCGTATGCCGCTAAGCGATGTGACGAACCAGCGGATGCATTAACGCGACGGGACATCAAAGCGGTCGGGGATCCGTGGGGATTCGGTGCATCCACGCTTACACGCCGAACGGAAACAAGCCGGCGGAGGGGAATATATCGCGGCGATGCGGTTTAGTCCAATAGGCGGAGACCACCGAGCCAGCCACTAGACAACGACAGCTAGCGATCGACAATAATCCGTTTGAATGTCATTGGTACGGTTGATACAAAATAAGTCAAAACGCCGATAATAGCAACTGTTCTATCGGGAAAACTTAGCAAGCCGCCACCATTTCTCCCGCGGATATTTTCGACAATGGAATTGCAAAATGAACTCAGCAATGCAATGGCCAGCCTAGCAGTGTGGTCACGACACCCCGAGAATGGTATCGGTGGCGGTCAACGCACACACCAGCCAGAGATAGAGACTCTACCGGAGCGGGTTTAAGCATCAAAAGTGAGACCGACAATCTTTGGCTCGAGTGGAGCAGCATAGCAGGCGGCGAGAGCCCTCCGAGGGATGTTGGCTCGAGCTGTGCAGCGCAGCAGGCGGTAAAAGCAGCTGACAGTGTCCACGGCTACCGGGCAGGGACCAATCCCATTTTGTCTGCACACGCTTCTGCTGGCCAGTGCAGGTGGTCCCGAATCAGCCCGGGCGGCGCGGCACAGCCACGCTGGCTGACCGGCGCCTGGCCGTCCTGGCCACCTGCCGGACACGTCCTCCTCGCTCCAAGCCGCAGCGCTATCCGCAGGCGACGCCACGGTAAATTCGACGTCCAGCGAGCTCGTCAGTCCGTGCCGGGACGCTCCGCCGGCCGCGCGGGGCGCGGATGGGCGCACCGGCGCCGCTCCGGTGACATCGACGGCAGCGCCTGCGCGGCGCTCGTCGGGGCTCCCCGGCGATCTCGGTCTCGGCTCGACCAGCGAGGGCCGGCGACGCCGTACGACGCGCTGGGCGCCAGCGGCCCGTCCCGAGTCGTCCGTGAGACCGGACGGATTGGTGGACGGCAGGTCCGATCGGCCGATCCGAACTGGGAGGAGCGCGGTGGCCCGGATTCTCTGACGTATGGCGGCGTGGGCAGGACCCCAGCGCCAGACTGACGCGTGTCTTGTAAATTCTCTGCCCGGCTCGATCCCACGCGAGCGACCGCCCGCCCCTCCCAGCTGACGCACCGCTGCAACGTGTGCCGCGCAGGGGAACGAGATTACTCTGCCTCAGCAGTCGACCACTCACGCATGAGACCGTCTGTGGACTCCACGACGTTTGCTGACTTGGACCGAAGTCTGGCCACCGCATCCCCGAACGCAGCGAGACAAGTGAGCGAGACACAGCGGCATGTAGTGACAGCGCTCCTCCTCCCAGACGCATAGTCAGCTGGATGGGACCCCATTGTAAACTTAAGCAATACCCCAACATCTGGAACTGTTTCAGAAAACCGGATCGCCAAATGAATGGGGTATTTTTACGAGACAATTTCTCAGGCCAACTGGCCATTACTGGTCGACAGGCACAGCCACCGACGCCGTTCGCAGCAGGAATCCCCTAGCAGTATACGCAGGGGCGATAAGGCGCGAATGACAGGCTTATTTATAGTGCCGGCAGCCAACCGAACCACCGTCGCAGCAGCGGACGGTACCAAGGGCACATTTCAGAGCGCATGTCACGCGCTGTTTTACACAAAACATAAAAGAAGCATTTTACCACGCTGCTTTACTAGGCGCCTTTCACACTTTCCGTTATCTAAATCAACCCACCAATCAACCATGTCTCTCAGGCCAAAGCTCGTAAAGAGCATGGGTCGCCATAGCTACCAGGCTATGGCGGCCAACATAAGTAACTGAACCTGCACAGTACGCAACTGAAAACGATATCAATTTCAACGTGCGACATTAAGCAATGCGATTTCGTCCAGCCGATTGCGGGGCGACGGTGTACAAACGAGTGCTACACATGGATACACTATTATCGACAAGTAGCAAGCCATGGGAATGATCCAAAGGGATCAATGCGGAACAGTCACCTGACATCTAATAGGTCATAATCACAAACAAATCAATAAAGTTCACAACCCTGGGACCAGGAGCTGTTGTTGCTTTGAACGGAGGGACCTTCGGCGCCCATAGATTTCAGTCTGGCGTTCCCTCGTTCAACACAGGGCACGATAATATCATTTTGCGGCTGACAACCGCAAGACAATCCTGTTATTCCTCCGCCTGAGTGGTAAAATCTAGCACTAATAGTGCGCTTTCCATCCGTGTCTATTCAAAATAACAACGGTGGCAGCCCGCAAAGATTTTCCTCTTAAAAAAGCAGGCGCACCAGACGTGTGCGGCTAACACCACGAACGCCGTACCCGGTCTTTGTTGTGCGGTTGGGCATCCAATGAATAAAGGAGCATAAATGAGAAAGGAAAACAATATGCCATCATTGTCGAAGAAGACGACACGTTCCTTGGCAAGACGGCCTTCGTTTTGTCAAGGTGGTTTACCAATGAACTGTTGTTGAAGTTTCACCAAATATATAAATGTCTATGTAAAACATGTCCGTGGTCTGCCATCCCTAACTCACCGGAACTTATTACTAGTTTTATTTCACTTACTTACCGTACATCATTACTAGTTTTATTTTCAGGTGTGAAAAAGTGGCAGGCCTTTCTTGTCAGGGTAGCAGCATTTATCAGGTTTGGGTCGCGGATGACATTCCAAAAACTGTGTCCGGCTTGGCCGCGAGTCGAACTTCAAACCCGACACGTACCTCTCAGTCTGCCCATCTGTGCATTTGTGTTGTCTTACGTGACTGGAACACTTGCCGTAGTCATTAAGTGCTTCGCAAAAGTCGGAGGAAGCGCGAAAGTACAAACAGAATCAAACCTGGAGGATCGAAGGTGATTCCCAGTGGCCCAGTGGTCACCATGGTAACCATGGCAACAGTGGTCACCATGGTCACCTGGTAACTATCAGAACATGAATTTCAGTTAATACGTAAATTGTCAAATGCGAGTATTTCCGTTGAACTTCATCAAAGTGATCGAAATCAGCGAGCGTGTACACATGGTGACCATTTAAATATGCAATTAACATCAAAAGCTCTCGAAGAGTCTCGAATTAGTCAAGCTAAATCAACAACTTTTGGAATCACGTTAGATTCAAGAAGCAAAGCCAACGACAGCAACTTTGACACATGATGACTTTTCCACTGCTTGAAGTAGAAGTTCCCATCAATTAAAACGACTGTTTACGCAGGGCGAACATGGATGACGTGCGTAAGGGCACGTCAAATCAGTCAATTAGAGAGCACTGCGTCAGCTGCACAGATAAATGAAAACTCGTGTCTAAAGTGGAGCCAGATGCAGCGTGGGCGGTCGCTGGGTCCTTCATGTATCAACTTGCCGCCGGGGGGTGACAAGAAATATGACTGATTGAACCTTGGTGGGTGAAATACGACTAGGCTGACCTCGGTCGGGTGAAATATGACTTGTCTGATCTCGGCAGGTGAAATATGATTAGTCTGATCTTAGAGGGTGAAATGTGACTAGTTTGACCTGGGCCGGGGAAATATGACTAGTCTGACCTCGATCGGGTGAAATATGGCTATTCTGGCCTCAGTCGGGTAAAATGGTCCTGGCCAGTTCTGAGGACCGGACTCCAGCAAACAAGTACCATCCAAAGCGATCAAAGCGGTTCACTTTGTCCCCGGCTGGTCTACCGTCACCTAGATGGGCAAGATAGAATACCTGACACAGTTCCCTGCACCTTCAGCGATCCTTGATCCGATAGTTCGACTGGTAACGGGGCGGACCTCTCGGAGAGCCATCTCTACACCATCTCGACGCGCCACCATCCGGCAGCTACATATCCCCGATAGCCGAGCCGATCTGCCCAACACCGTACCGCGTCCGAGATGATTCATTTGACGACCGCTTTACGGCGTCCTCATCCCGCGGCGCGGCGAAAAGCGCTCTCCAAACGGCATCGGCGGTCCCCCTCATTTCAGCCGCCGCGGCGCGTGCCAGAGTGGCGAAAGCCCCGCCATCGTCCACACATATTTCATGACCAATCACCGGCGACGATGCGCAGCTCCAGCCACGCCGCCCCGACCTGGGCGCCCCGGGCGCGGTGCGGCGGCCGCGGCGGCTGCGACCGACGGCGCTCTCGCCTGATACCGTGCGCCGGCCGCGGCGCCGGTCGAGCTGGCCGGGGCGCCATCGCGAGCAGCGCGAAGCGCGGCCGGCGCCGCGCACCACCGGGCGGCGCACGGGCCATTGGGCGCGCTCGGAGGTTCGTCACCAGCGGCGCGCCGGACAGGCCGAGCCGCAGCCTGGACGAGGCGGATCGTGCCGTCTCTGGCCGGAGGGTGGTGGGCGGCAGCCGCTGACGCCTGCTACTCCACTGGCTGACACTCAGTCTGATACGTTTCCAGCAAACTGGATATGGAATGCACCATTCGCTACCCACATGGGTTATCTACAATCATTCAAGCAACTGTGGATCCCGTGTGCTCCAGTCAATAAGCGAGTCTCACAAAACAGTCTCGAGATGTTTGGTACGACCAACCACGCCGTCCGGGCATTCTCATCAACTCTCTAAGCGAAGCATCGCGAAAATTGTACCGGGCAAACGTGGTACAATACTTTTCGCAATACCTTTTCCAACACTTTGCTTACAGGCCACCCTATAGAGCAAGCCAATCGCTGTAAGCTGGCCGTGCTAGGCGGCACTGGGAGGTCGCCAACCCACGGTGGCCGCGAGACCGCGGAGGCTGACCATGATCAAGGTCAACCGGCCTGGGGCGCGCCCAACCGACACGCCTTCAATCTAATAGGCGTCAGCGAACGGCACAGCCATGCGAAATTACCCGGATGAGGCAGGTTTGGGGTCGGTGCCGTTCACTGCCACCACTGATGGCACGTCCCTGTCCCAATGTGACGGTACCGTCCCAGATACGGGAACAACTCTACAGACACGCATAATGAAGTTTTACACCAACAGGGCCGCGTGGACTCTGCGGACTGCAAACGACGGCCATCTCCTTTTCAGCAACGGGAAATGGAGGGAACACGTTCGAGGGTATTAAATGTGTCGATCCATGGGTGTCGGACACGCAATGACCTGCGTGCGAGCCACTGACCAGCTGGTAGGTGGTGAGGCCGATCACCTCCATCTGACCGTCGGAAGTCGACTGGTCCCGGCCGGCCCACGGGTGCGTGCCGCCGCCGTAGCTGAAACACGGCGGACGGCACACGGTCACTGGACATCGCAACCTAAAGACGACCGACACCACACAGCCACTGGACATCGCAACCTAAACACGGCGGACGTCACACCGTCACTGGACATCGCAACCTAAACACGGCGGACACCACACAGCCACTGGACATCGCAACCTAAACACGGCGGACGTCACACAGCCACTGGACATCGCAACCTAAACACGGCGGACGCCACACCGCCACTGAACATCGCAACCTAAACACGGCGGACACCACACAGCCACTGGACATCGCAACCTAAAGACGACCGACACCACACGGTCACTGGACATCGCAACCTAAACACGGCGGACACCACACCGCCACTGGACATCGCAACCTAAACACGGCGGACGTCACACCGTCACTGGACATCGCAACCTAAACACGGCGGACGGCACACGGTCACTGGACATCGCAACCTAAACACGGCGGACACCACACAGCCACTGGACATCGCAACCTAAAGACGACCGACACCACACGGTCACTGGACATCGCAACCTAAACACGGCGGACACCACACCGCCACTGAACATCGCAACCTAAACACGGCGGACACCACACAGCCACTGGACATCGCAACCTAAAGACGACCGACACCACACGGTCACTGGACATCGCAACCTAAACACGGCGGACACCACACCGCCACTGGACATCGCAACCTAAACACGGCGGACGCCACACCGTCACTGGACATCGCAACCTAAACACGGCGGACGGCACACGGTCACTGGACATCGCAACCTAAAGACGACCGACACCACACAGCCACTGGACATCGCAACCTAAAGACGACCGACACCACACCGTCACTGAACATCGCAACCTAAACACGGCGGACACCACACCGCCACTGGACATCGCAACCTAAAGACGACCGACACCACACGGTCACTGGACATCGCAACCTAAACACGGCGGACGTCACACCGTCACTGGACATCGCAACCTAAACACGGCGGACACCACACCGCCACTGAACATCGCAACCTAAAGACGACCGACACCACACCGCCACTGGACATCGCAACCTAAACACGGCGGACACCACACCGCCACTGGACATCGCAACCTAAACACGGCGGACACCCACACCGCCACTGGACATCGCAACCTAAACACGGCGGACACCACACCGCCACTGGACATCGCAACCTAAACACGGCGGACGTCACACCGTCACTGGACATCGCAACCTAAAGACGACGGACACCACACAGCCACTGGACATCGCAACCTAAACACGGCGGACGTCACACCGTCACTGGACATCGCAACCTAAAGACGACGGACACCACACAGCCACTGGACATCGCAACCTAAACACGGCGGACACCACACCGCCACTGGACATCGCAACCTAAACACGGCGGACACCACACCGCCACTGGACATCGCAACCTAAACACGGCGGACACCACACCGCCACTGGACATCGCAACCTAAACACGGCGGACACCACACCGTCACTGGACATCGCAACCTAAACACGGCGGACGCCACACAGCCACTGAACATCGCAACCTAAACACGGCGGACGCCACACCGTCACTGAACATCGCAACCTAAACACGGCGGACGGCACACCGTCACTGGACATCGCAACCTAAACACGGCGGACGGCACACCGTCACTGGACATCGCAACCTAAACACGGCGGACGCCACACAGCCACTGAACATCGCTACCTAAACACGGCGGACGGCACACCGTCACTGGACATCGCAACCTAAACACGGCGGACGCCACACAGCCACTGAACATCGCAACCTAAACACGGCGGACGGCACACAGCCACTGAACATCGCAACCTAAACACGGCGGACGTCACACCGTCACTGGACATCGCAACCTAAACACGACGGACACCACACAGCCACTGAACATCGCAACCTAAACACGGCGGACGTCACACCGCCACTGAACATCGCAACCCAAACACGGCGGACGTCACACCGTCACTGGACATCGCAACCTAAACACGGCGGACGCCACACAGTCACTGGACATCGCAACCTAAACACGGCGGACGTCACACCGTCACTGGACATCGCAACCTAAACACGACAGGTGTCACACCGTCACTGGACGTTGCAACCTAGACGCGACAGTCGGCTGTCGCCGCCAGCTGACAATTGAACGCGGCAAATCCAATGTCACTGAAATACGTCAGCCTCACATCGCCACGCACATTAATGTACCCGCGCCATGAGAGGCATTTCCTTGTATACATCAGCATTGTGACTGAAACACAACGAGGTGCCTCATGTATTAAAAAGACCTTTACGTGAGGCCCGGTATATCCTTTTAACTATATTCCTGCCCAGGCAACTGGACCACATGACCCCACATAAAACACTACCGATTGCAAACACTGAAACTGCCCCTGCATCTTTTTCAAATCGCAATGTGTAAGCGCACGGGTCTGGAACTACTTAATTTCACTAATCCAGCCTTCTTCTCTCCCATCACTGACCTAAAAGCGATCACGAATAAAATGAACCATATGTAGCCACGTAACAGCAAATTGTAGCCTAAAAAGGGTGCAATTTATAGAAGTACCTTATCGATCTCGTTACAAACATTCACCAATGACGTCACAGCAGTAACCAGGCGAACCGGCCACCAACCCAGCCGCTGCCTATTCTCGGAGCATCCAAGAGCAGCACAGCCTTCCCAGCGGGCGCACCAGAATCCGCAGCCTTATGGGTAAGCACAAACGCTATTAATAACGGGCTTGATCTACAGATTTCTCGGCATAATTGCGCGCATCCTACCGGCTGTGTGAGCAGGTGCGACAGACTGGCCAAGACGCAGGGGAGGCGCCCCGATCCGGTCCGTGCTCGCTCGGCAACAGGTGAGAGGACGAGCCGGCGCCGACACACAGAGCCCCGCGCGAGGGGAAAGCCGTGGTGCAGATCACAGCACGGGGGCCGGCAACACATGAGAGGACGAGCCGGTGCCGACACACAGAGCCTCGCGCGAGGGGTAAGCCGTGATGCAGATCACAGCACGGGGGCCGGCAACACATGAGGGGACGAGCCGGCGCCGACACACAGAGCCCCGCGCGAGGGGTAAGCCGTGGTGAAGATCACAGAGAGGAGGCTGGCAACACATGGGAGGACGAGCCGGCGCCGACACGCAGAGCCCCGCGCACGGGGTAGGCCGTGGTGAAGATCACAGCACGGGGGTCAGTCCACCTGGCTGACAGCAGGCGGAGAAGACAGACGTTGTAGCTCACACCAGGTAGCAGTAAGCTCCGTGGCACTGCGTGGGAAGAATGGATCAAGAACCACCCCCGTACCCAGTCTATTGGAAGTTCTTACGCCTCTACCAGCAAGAACCGCCGTCCACCAAGCAAACAAAAACTTTTGCCGAGTGTAGCGAAATTACATTACATTGTGGCGATACGACATCCATATAACACCGTCAAAACTGTGGCATGCCATGCAATGTCGCTGATGAATGAAAAGCAAAAACAGTAATCACATTAGCGTAGCAGCGCAAAGCAAGGCTGCAAATTGACGTTTTCGCATACAAGTCATCTTTGTATTGCTACCTGACACCGTCACTGAATATAAGCTTCGTAAGGCAGTACTGTACAGGGTCCAGCCGGGACACTTTTCCTTATTAGATGCGTCACTCCAAATATGCACAGCGAAGCTACGCTCCAAACGGTCAGCGTCGCCTTCTGACCAGCCGCTGGCGGCTCCTGACTGATCATCCGCCCCCCTCCCTCCCCTCCACCCCGGTTAGGGGGGGGGGGGGGGGCTCAGAAGGGACGGAAGGTCGTCTTTGCCCGCACAGGCAAAACGAGGAATGTTCGACACCTTCCGGTCATTGGTATCGATATTGACTGAGGAATCCAGAATACAAACCAAGAATGCCGAGTACGCATGTTGTGATTATACAATCACTAATAGCCGCAAGCTTATTTGACAGAGCTTCACATCTCTCCAGTTCGTTCTGCATGCTTGTAATCACGCTCAACTTGCAATGGCTGTTACAGCCATCTTTGCCACCATCTTTAACTGGCATTGCCCACGGGATCAGGAGCTTTATCAGCGTTTCACCGACTACTTCAGCAGCTCTTCCGCAAAACCACAAGCTACCGGTATGAAGGGCGGCAGGGCAGCACCTGTCCCCGACCCGCTCGTCTCAATAGCAGTCCGGACCTCAGCCTCTGGAACCGAACGGATCTCAGCCGACGCGGCCACCTTCTGTGGCGACTACGCGCGCCCGCGGCACCCTCACATCACCTGCGCCGCGACCGCGGGCCGGTCCGCCGCCTCCGCCGGGCGGCCGGCTGAACGGCACCGGTGCGCAAGACATGCGGTGCATCCAAGCGTCTGCAGATCCGGCGCCAGATCCGCCGCGGACGGCGGCGAGTCGCGACGGCGCCGCGCGGTCGATACGCCGAACTATTCATAGCCGGACGAGCGGGCGGCGCGTCCAATCAGTGTCCTCACATCATCCACGCACGCACAGGAATGGTCGTCCGGCGGCCGAAGGAGCGGCTCCCACGGCCGAGACGGCCGCGCCGCCCCGTCCGCCGGCGCGGCTGCCCTGACCCCATCCGGCCGTGCACGGCAGCTGATGGACGGACGCGGCCGGCCGTGCGTCAGGCGCTGGCTGCTAAACCCCGCTAATGCGGCTGCCGGGACGGGATCAGGCGGCGCCGGGCGCTGGCGCAGGCGAGCTCAGGACCCGGCCGCCGAGCCGCGCAGCCAGCGGCGCCCGACTTTAACAGCCAGCGGCAGGCTTTGTTACGCCGCCGGTGTTCTAAGCGGGTGCGCTTTCGCACGCGCGCTGCTCGGGTGCAGGCAACGCTCCGCCGCTAACATCAACACGCCTTTTCGCCGGGGGAGACCGCCGAGCAAACAACTCTGTTAGCCCCAATGCATACATTCATATCGCTCAGGCAGACGAGACTGTCGCGTAACCAGCCAGGAGAGCACCGCGGAAAATGTGCCTCAGCGGGAGCTGATGCGGGCGGACGGGGCGGCCCGGCGGCTGCAGAGCAACCGCAGGTGGAGTCAACAGGCCACCCGTCACCACGCGCTGCACGGCCGCTGTGCCACCCACCTGGGGATGTTGAGGAAGAGTATGGCGTGCACCTTGTGCTCGCGAAGCTTCGGCGTGATGTCGTGGTCGTCGCAGACGATGGTTACGTGCTCCGAGAGGTCCTTCCACCGGCGCTGCAGCAGGTCCTTGCCGCCCGCCTGGCCGTAGAACATCTTGTTCCGGAGCCGGGAGCTGAACTTGTCGGGTCGAGCCTCTGTGTGAGCAGACGGGGCACGCCGTCAGCACGGGCCATCAAGAGGACGGACGCCGACGCCATCAACGAAGAACCAGCGGGGCGATCACACGATCGCTGCCAGTCGGCGGGGCTGATCAGGCGCACAAACACCAGCCAGCGGCGCGACCGAACGGACAAACACCGGCCAGCGGCGTGACCGAACGGACAAACACCAGCCAGCGGCGCGACCGAACGGACAAACACCGGCCAGCGGCGTGACCGAACGGGCAAACACCAGCCAGCGGCGTGACCGAACGGACAGACACCAGCCAGCGGAGTGACCGAACGGACAAACACCGGCCAGCGGCGTGACCGAACGAACAAACACCAGCCAGCGGCGTGACCGAACGAACAAACACCACCCAGCGGCGCGACCGAACGGACAAACACCAGCCAGCGGCGTGACCGAACGGACAAACACCAGCCAGCGGCGTGACCGAACGAACAAACACCAGCCAGCGGCGCGACCGAGCGGACAAATACAGATTGCCGACGACGGTCGCACCAGCGAAGCCGATGCACCAAAATTAGCGGCGCGAACACCGGTCATCGAGAGCGCAGTAGCGACGCACCAACAAAACACTTCTGTCGAAGCTCGCGAGCATTTCAAACGCCTTGCACATTGGGTCGTATAAAGCGAGGGTAAGAAGCTGCAGGCGTACTATGCACTCCACTCCACTAAATCACCCAGCAGCGTTCTGCCGCGCACTGCCGCGCATCGAGGGCGGGCCGCGGCTTTACGCTCGCGGCCGCACGCACGCCGCTTCCGCCAGCCAACGGCTGAGTGCGCCGTACGCATTCAACTCAGCCAACGCCGGCAAGCCTGAGCCGTCCAGACGCAACAGCATTGCTGTCTACCAATTATTTAGGTACGAGACCACAAATCAATACCGACTGTCAATTACCCGCCCTCCGTGAAAGTGTCCTTTGCGGACGCTTTGCAGGCAAAAAAACACCGGCTATTGGATTACGGAAAGAGCACAGCCGCCATGAAAGGAACAACGAGACGAGGTAGAAATATACGACTGAATTATGACCGCGGGTCTAACGGATGCCCCTGCGCAGCACACAATGAACACAAATGAGCGCAACACATAAAAGCAAAGTCCGTCTCGATGAATTCAGCCTTCTCATTGTCCGCCTGTCGATAGGCTGACGCTCCATGCTCTAACGAGGCATCACACTGAACGCAGCCAGCGTCGGCGCTGCATTCGTCATAATCTTGGTCACGCGTACAGCACCCTGGAAAGGTAGCCGTCCCTGGCATTCCAAGCCAGGCCTGCGACCGGTCGCGGCCTTTGCCGCCGCCCCCGCGCTGACGCCAGCACGCAGATCATATCCACCTCTCGCTGGCGCCATCTGGCTGATCGGCGGACTGTGCAGCGGATGTTCGTTCCCGCGGCGCCGGCGACGGACGCTGTCGGCCATTCCAGTACGCTGCGGACACGGAGACAGCTTCGCGAGCGGCCTCCCGGCGCGTCCCGCTCACGCGTAGTGGGCACGGGGCCCCTCCCACTGGACCTCTAATGCCCCCCCCCCCAGCCCCTGATACCGTCTGCTGACATCAGCTGCTGACAATTTCACCAGATGTCCGTGCGTGGGCTCTGTACGCACGCAAATTTCACGCCATATCAAGACGTGCCCCCGCTTGCGTTCGTGTCCAGAATATCTCCCGTGAATGTATGCCGGGCGCCACGCTTTCGCGCGTGAGGCCTGAAACGGATACGCTCCGAGGTGCTATAACCTGAACCGGATATCCTCCGCGATGGGCGTAGTTCCCGCTGCCGAGTCCGCCGGCAGCTGATACCTGCGGGCCTGCGTGCGTGGCTGGCTGTCACGACCGAGCCGTCGGCCGGCGGGAGATGATGGCATTCTGAGATGAGATGAGGCGTTCTGTGCGCGCCTGCGTTTTCGTCGCCCCGCAATGAGGCAGGGAGCCGGGTCCAAACAGCACCGGGAGTGCCGCACCGTTCTCGGCTGGCCCGGCGCGGCTGCGGTGGGACGCTCAGCGCCAGCGGCGGCCCTCAGGCTGACCGTGTACCTGTCACATGGCCTGCAGCTGCCGCGGAAGAGCGCACCTCAATGCTGGGAGTTCGCCCAAGCCGTGCGCAGAGGCGTGGGGTCGAGCCTGGCTGGTGAACTGGAGCTCCCCCCCCCCCCCCCGCTCCTGTCGGTGGGGGAGAGTGCAACGCCAATGAAGCTAGAGCAGAGGTAATAGTCACTGTAGCACTGAAGCAGTCCTGCGCGCCGTCAAATATCACACTTTACAGAGAGTGTCCACATTTCGGTAGGGTTCTAAACTGAAATAGTCATCTTGAAGATCATTCGGTGCAGTTCACAGCCCTACCCTTCTTAAGACCTAATCTAGTTTTCTGACATACACGCCCGCGAAAATGAAGAAAGTATATCGGGGAGAGTATTTCCAAGTCACATGACATTTATGACGTCATAATAAGGCCACTCAATTTCTGCCATCTCATAAGCCATGTGGCGATCAAGGCTGAAAAATTACAATGGTCGAAACGCTTATGTCTGGCGTTCGTGAGCACGATTTCCAGATACAACGGCCGTCAATCGGCTCTCAATCAATGATGTCTAAAGCATGATGGCGTAGTCAAACAATGACGCATCGAGAAACACTTTCACTAAACAAAGACTTTGTGTTGTCTTGAGCAATCGTTTCTACTTAAAAGGTATACCGATAGTTGTATGTGAGCATGTTGCATCGTATCCGATGCTTGTCTCAATATCTTCAAATGTGAAACACTCCCTTTAGCGACCGAGTCAGGCGTTTGGGGGCAGGCGGGAGCCAGCCGGCACGTGCACCTAAGCGCCTGAACGCTGCACGGTGGTCAGGCCGTCTCAGGTGCGCCGCACCCGCGGCAGACGCGGACTCTGGCCAGCCTTCCTCCGGCCGCGTCCCATCTCAACGAGACCAGAGTATTGCGTCGCCGCCCGTCGCCCCACCTCGTCCGGCGACAGATCAACGAGTGTTGGTCGTCACGCGCGACGCAAATAACGCTACACAAGCTGGTCTGGGCCGCCCCCAGCCACGGGCCACACTTCCTCCTCTTCAGTGGTCATAACGCCGTGCCAGGCAGCGGCTGCCTACGGCCGTAGCGGCGGCCAGCACAGGCGCCTGGTCTCGCTGTCATGCAAATGTCATTCGCATTCGCACTCCTTGGGTCCGGAGAAGTCGCGTCGATAGTTATAAGTTACATAGTTTCGTATCCGTTGAAGACGTGACCAAATCGTCCAATGAATAACGGCGAAAACCACGTATGCTATGTTACGTTAATTTAAAAGTACGGGATGTACGTTAGCGCATGTGCGACTCACAGAATGTCAGATGGGCCATCAGATGCCAGAGCTACGCACGGAGTTCTCGCATGATTTCCTTCCAGCAATATCGCTATGGACGGCGACAGATAACTCACACTGGGCTTGAGCATCAGTCAGGCTCATGGAAACCTCGGCATTCCACAAAGGTTTTCTCTTCCCGGATTCATCCAGATTTCCGAGCTATTCTAATAAACCGCCATTCTCGTATCCGACGTTCTGGCTACGAGAAATAGAGCAAAAGGGATAAGGAAAGAACGCGAAATGGTTCCTTCGCTAAGCTCGGGCCATATATTCCTCTCCATAATGTGGGCGTCACGGCATTTCCGCAGCCGAGAGCATGGAGCTAGGGAAACTCGGTGTTTATGTTACAGATGCTCCCCCCCCCCCCAAGCCCTCGTTGATACTCACTAAAACAACTTTGATGCATTTAATCGAGTCAACGTGCTTGAGCTGAATGCTCGGAGGCATTTCCTAACAGGAGGCCCCAGGGACAATCAGGCTCGCCCGTACTTAAACGAGAGCCGTCAGCCGCGTAAAACACCGTCCCACACACTGCCCCGGGTCCTAGAACCCTAGCTCGTACCAAAGCACAAACTTGCAGAGCTGTAGAGTGCTTCCCTCGGGCCCATCGGAACGCTTTCGGGACTGCATAATCGTTCGGCTCACCCCCTCGCCTGAGCATGCATATGGCTGCACGGCTGTTCCAGTCTACGGGCCTATGGGCGCCATATGACCAACGTAGTCGGTGCGCCCAAGGCCCAAATCATCATCATCATCATCATCATCATCATCATCATCATCATCATCATCATCAGTCCACGGACCGGCGATTTCAACACCGCGCCTCCCGCAATCGGTTGACGTTGCAATGCAGGAGCCCCGTGACCCTGACTCACGAGGCAGTCACACATCCGTGCCGAGGCAGTGTCAGCCGAGCCGCGATCCTTACTTGCCTGTGTTTTATACGTCTGCCATCACGTAGGTGCAAAATATTTGTTTTTCATCTTCAGCAAGCACAGCCGCCGGCTAAACCCGAATGGAACAGCCGCCCGAATAGGATAGCAAGGCTGCCTTGAGCGCAGAACACCCTCCGGCACAGATACGGAGGTGAGTGGATCCCATCCGTAAACGGCACCCGCCTACAGCCGCCAGCCCAGCCGCGGGGAGTTTGTCTCGAGCGAAGCTCCACATCCCAGCCACGTGATGACGTCACGGGTCACCGAGCGCCGGCGGCGGCCGTGTCGACGCGGAGGCGGCGGCGCTGGCGCTGATTGGCCGCCTGCCGCGCCCCGAGCTTTCGGAGCGCGCCGACCACCGCAGCCGCGCCAGAAATAGCCAATCCGGCAGCGGCAGACGCGACACCTCGGCGGCGACCGGGACGGACGCGACTTAGCTCTGCAGTTGGGGCCTGCGCCGCCACCTGGCCCCGGCAGATCGCGCGGGCCGTCGGGCCGGGGACGGACTACGCTGGCGCCCGGCGCGTCGAGGCGACGGCGCGGCGGCGGCGCGGTCTCGGCCACGCCACTGCCGAGCGCTGCCGCGGCAGCGCGGTGCCATCCCTCTCGGATGGCGTCGCGCCCAGCCAGCCAGGCGCTGCGTCGGCGTCCTCAGCACGGTCCAGCGCGCGCTGCCGCCGCGGTCGCCGCGACGCAGCGGCGATCAATCGGAACCTCATTTGAACAACGCCCCAAACCGGCACGAATAGCCGGACCGCCGGCAATGAAATGAAGATCCGACCTGGTGCTAGCCCCGCCACGCCAGAGGGCTGGAGGGGGAGCCCGGGTGTGGGGAGGAACTGAGAGCCAGGGTGCGAGGAGGAAGGGGATCTAGGGCGTGAGGAGGTAGGGGATCTAGGGTGTGGGGAGGCAGTGACAGTCAGGATGTAAGGAGGTGGTAGTGCGAGCCAGGGGATGTGAGGAAGCGGGGGAGCCAGGGTGTGAGGAGGCGGGAGAGACCGGGTGTGAGCAGGCAGTGCAGCGAGAGACCGGGATGGGGAGGCGATAAGAGCCAGGATATAAGCCGGGGGAGACGATATAAGCCGGTGGAGACCGGGTATGGGAAGGTAGTGAGAGGCAGGGCGTGTGGAGGCAGTGAGAGCCCGGGTGTGAGAAGGCGGGGGTAGCCGGAGTGTGGGGAGGCACAAGGGTCGTGCGTGGACAGGACGGTAGCGAACGACCCGGGAACGCGGCCGAGGCTGGGACCTGGGTAGCGATGGTGACGTCAAGTAGCCGTGGCGTGTTCGACAGCCGCAGACGTGGGAGCGCCGGTCGTCGGACGTGGGAGCGCCGGTCGAGCCCACCGCGCACCGATTATCTCCCACGCACATTCCTGACACGTAGAACGCGCTCACAAGATGGGATATCAGCACAGACACTTCGGCCGCATTTAACTCCGAGCACATATCCCCATCGGCCCGTGAACGCCCTCGGCACACGTGACTCCATACGCTCATCCGGCGGAGTCACTGACCTCTGGCCTCGTGGAACTCGAGCGCAATATGGGCGTCCACGCCGAGCGAGAAGTAGTTGTTGATGACATTGAGCGGCAGGTTGTCCTTGCCCTCCTCGCTGGGCTCAGCGCGCTCGTTCTTCTGCACGGCTGCCTCCCACCGGTCCAGCTCCTGCGACTCGCCGTCGCTAATGTTGCACAGTATCTTGGAGATGGGCTCGTCCGTGTAGCCCTGCGGACAGCGAGCGGGCGTCAGAGCGAGCAGAGCCAGAGAACGGGGCAGAGGTGGGTCGACTCCGGCGCAGGCTCACACTGGAAGCATCGCCGAGCAGCTTCCCCGACTAGCGGAATGAGCAGAGTCCATGTGCTACTTGGACACGGTGGCGGATCACGGATGACGGGTGACAGATCACGGATCACAGATCACGGCCAGAGATAGCAGCCGCATTGGCGGAATGATCTGTGGCAGGTTTGGGTTCACACGACCGCTACCGAAATACACGGCTTCCTGGAACAGCGCAGGAGCCGGGCGGAGCCTCGCAGTCGCTCTGCAGCTTCCGGATAACTCGACGCTCCAAGACGAAGGCAAAGGGTACCCCGGTGGGCGGGCGGGGGCGCCTCATCACGCCACGCCCGGGCGGAGACCGAGCAGGCAGGCGGGCCCGCCTCAAGCGGGGACCGTCAGCACTAGCACTAGCACCAGCGCCAGTACCAGCACCAGCACCAGCGCCAGTACCAACACCAGCTTCCCCACAGCCCACCCCAGCTCGGCACACAGAATGAGTCCACGTCCATCGACACGTCACCAGCTAGCCGCCGAGCGGGGAGCGGGGGAGGGGGAGGGGGGGGGGGGGCATGCCGACAGACTGACATCGAGGAAACCCACCAAGCCGAACAAGTCGTCCTGCATTGACCGTGACCCATCCATCAGAGATAAAACCACCTCCCAACCGACGCAGCACCGAAACTAAGCTTCTCCCTCAAGCACAAAAGTCTACCGAGAGCATCTCCGTTCACCCCCCTCCCCCTCCCCCTTTCCGCCAGCTGCAGACTGCTCTCTCGCCCCTCCCCTCTCCTTTCCCAGGCCGAGGAGCTATGTCGCGGAGGAGTTCGGCTCGGAAACGGCTAATCGTCGGGGGCGTCACGCCCCGCCGCTCTCACCGGCCGTGGCAGCTATCTAGTAAATTATAGCCTAATGACACACATTGCATGGCGCTCATTTCCTCGTTTGGACCATTCCGATGAGAGCGCATTAAATTTCCATCCAAACTGCACAAAATGTGGCTCGTGCAGGACAAATGGCCTCGATCACGCGCCAAGTAAGACCATAAATAAGACTGCAAAATGCTGCCTTGAGTGAGAATACCTGTACAATGGCGCCGTTCCCTGCAGTTGGTGCGCGCCGTCTTTAGGCCGCGGGCGGAATCGTTGACACCGCTGCGAGCGCGGCTTGCTGTCTCGCCATCGCTCAACTTTTGCCCTGAGCATGGCTGCCGGCAGCTACAATCGCGGATTTCCCCCCTCTAGCCTCGGCAGAGGTTAAACCCCGCTCACCTCGCTGACGCAAGGCGTCGAAACAACGACACGTGACCAGGCCTGCGTCCTCTAGCAGGCTTCCCATCTCATTCGGCAGATCAATACACATTACATAATGCGACGGAGCGCGCGATTGTTACAGCTGGCTGGCATCGCACCCGTTGTTGATATGGTGGTAATGAGCCATTAATATAATGTACCAATTTGCCAATTTCGCGTCTGCGTGCAACGATCACAAATGTCTTGCGCTACTGACTGAGGCACGCACAACCATTAGCGGACTTACGACAGATTAATGACCGGAAATTAACACAAATTCATCAGCTGGGCCGGGCGTCGCTGGAGCTAGCTTTTGTCAAGGAAGCCTGCCTAACTGCGGGAATATCTCGTTTGCGGCCCAGTAAGGGCGCCAGTAACCTGTTAACCACAATTCTGCTCTCAACGTGCCTCTCCCACCCACTCACACGACACCCATACACACCCTGATGACATTTGCAGGCGTCGGTCTCATTTTGCCCGGCCGGGCCTCGGCGGGCAATCCGGCTGCGGTGAAGCCCCGAATTCTGTCCCTCGCGCCGCCGTCTCTGAGGCACCTAGCACTCAAAGTAAACAGCAGCGGCCCCGCCCCACGGGCTATGTGTTCCATCAACCAGTTCTAGCATCTCGGCCGCAGGCCCGATGTCCCCGCCGTCGTCCCGGTGACCCGGTGGCCTGTACCGGCGTGCCGGCGGCCTTGACCTGCCGAGGTAGTGCGGATGCGGTCTCTCCTACCACACGTCAGCGGCTCTCATTGGCAGCTGGCGGACCCCGCTCGCCTCGGTCGTGTCCGCCGGTCTCACCGACCAGCACGCCAGCGGCTCCCACTGGCAGCCGGCGGACACCGCTTGCCTCGGCCGTATCTGCCGGTCTCTCCGACCAGCACGCCAGCGGCTCCCATTGGCAGCCGGCGGACCCCGCTCGCCTCGGCCGTATCTGCCGGTCTCTCCGACCAGCACGTCAGCGGCTCCCATTGGCAGCCGGCGGACCCCGCTCGCCTCGGCCGTATCTGCCGGTCTCTCCGACCAGCACGTCAGCGGCTCCCACTGGCAGCCGGCGGACCCCGCTCGCCTCGGTCGTGTCTGCCGGTCTCTCCGACCAGCACGCCAGCGGCTCCCATTGGCAGCCGGCGGACCCCACTCGCCTCGGCCGTGTCCGCCGGTCTCTGCGGCGAGCACCCTGGCCTGGCGCCTGTGGCGGCCCGCGCCAGGGATCCGCTGATATCCGGCACAACCACGTGACCGGCATCTCGGCAAACAGGTCCACGGAGCGACCAAATGGATGGCGCATATTGCGCGGCTCGCATTACTGCCCGGCCTTTGATCTGCATAATGGTGCTGATCAAAGGTGGCGCGGGGTGTGCAGCCGCTGGCCGTTCATGTGGGAGACATGTGTGGCTATTGGATGACATCCGCGCCAACGACGGCGAGGAAACGCACTTCAGATGAAAGCCAGTGGAAGTTCTGACCAGTTCACCTGGCATAAAAAGCCCAGAGCGCGTTGCGCAGCCATTCACTCGATTGCTGGAACAGCTTGCATACCCCCGCCGCTACGCAGTTGAAAACGGCAGACTGATGTATCCATGGTTACTGCCGGTGCAGCGCGTGCGAGACTGAAACGCTGCCGACGGAAGCGGCCCGCACGCGGCCATCGACCGTCACCCGCCGGCAACAGCCGCTGGGACGTCTGCAGCACACCGCGCTGGCGGCATAAGGTCTGGAACACGCAAACAGAGTCGCACCGGCCCCACCCAGCGCACGCCGATGGGCGGCGGTCCTCACAGACTGGCCGGACGCTGCGGGAGCGGCGGCGGCGGCACACCCCAGCGCGGGCCGCTGGGAACGGGCGCGAACTGGCCGCAGCCGGCGCCGAGGGCGCTCCGGCGGCCACCGAGTCAGAGGGGGCGGTCTTAACGGCTGGCCCGCTGTATCTGCATGGGCTGCGATAGCGGTGGAACGGCCGCTGACGGTCGCTGACGGCGTCCGACGGCCATCGACGGCCACTCGGCAGATGGCGGCCGCGGGAGCGGGTCAGCCGGTCCGGACGGACGAGCCGACACCGCGCCGCAGAGGTCAGTGCGGGCACGGAGGATGATGGAAGACGGGTACGGGGACGGGGCCAGCACGCGACGGGCACGGGCTTGGGGTCGGGGTCGGGACGGGGACGGAATATCAGCGTAAGACAGCAACAGCGTGAGCAAGGGGGGCGAGAAAGCGATAGCGAGAAAGAGAAACAGGGTGCGGAGAGGAGAGGAAAATGAAGAGAAGAGAGGAAAAGATGAAAAGAAGGATACGGAGCTGACAAGAAAGGAGGGAAAAGGAAGAAAGGAGAAAGGGAAGAAGGGAAAGACAGTATGCATACATACACGCACACACACACACACACACACACACACGCACACGCACACGCACACGCACACGCACACGCACACGCACACGCACACGCACACGCACACGCACACGCACGCACGCACGCAAACACACACACACACACACACACACACACACACACACACACACACACACACACACACACACACACACACATATATATATATATATATATATATATATATATATATATACATGTACAGAGAAGACAAAAAACATACAAGACGACTGGAAGAGCAAGACCACGGAGAGGAAAAGCGCGACAGACCGATCGCAGAAGATGTCAGAGCAAGTCCACGACCAAGCGACGAGGCGAGCGGCCCCAACAGCCCTTTGGGACTGACGTGGATCCAATATCGAGCCGTGATTGCCGCGACCAGGGACCGGCGGAGAACACGGGAAGTAACTTGGATGGCGCGCGTCCCCGCACGCCTCCGCGGCCCAACTGCGCCGCCAGCAATCACGGCGCAAATGGTTCTGCTGTGCACCACGTCCGGAGCCTTGTCTCGACCGGAAGGATCTCCAGATTGGCCCGGTGGCCGATCGATGGCCGGCCGGGAGAGGGCCGTCGGTCGGGAGGAGGCGGCGTGTGAGGGCGCGGCCCACCGGCCGGACGGCACGCCGAGCCGGCGCCGAACGGCCGGCCTGAGGGCGACGCTGGGGCGTTAAGGCGCGCCCGGTTGTGGTGCAGATCGCTGGGAGGGCGCCCGGCTGCCGTGGCGAGACGCCGGCCCGCGGGGCGGCGGCCGACGATGCCAGCTGGCGGTGCTGATTGTCAGGGCGACAGAGAATCGCTTGAGGTGTTACTGGAAGTTGTGTATCAAACTCGGCGTAACAGACGCATTGGTGCGCGGTATGCAATCAACTTCTGCAGACTATTGCAGGACTTTAAATCCTCGACGGCCATTGTAAGCTTTCATTTCACAGCAACGAGTCGCACAAAATGGCTGAGACGCGACAGCTGGCTTTGCCCGAGCCAAACGCCAAAACAGCACCAGGGTCATTTTGCAACTAAACTCTACCCGTGTCCTCTGAAGAACCGCTTAGACTGTAGGATCATCCTCGGAAGAATGAGTGTCGGGCAGCTTCGGATCTCCCCGGAGGTCCGCGAGTGAGGCCTGATTTGGGGAGAGAGGGGATCCGGACCGGGGACAAGGGATGCGGCCCGTCTGCGCTACAGTCAGCTCGTCGAACACTATAACATCCAAAGTTCCCCACGTGGTGATCGGCTGAGGGGTGCACTGGCCACGGCCGTGTCAAAACTTTGGCGTCTCTCTGCAGTATGAGTACCGCGGCCGGAGCTTAGTAAGTGGCGGCAAGGCGGCACGGACCGTGTGCGGAGCTTGCCCTGCCGCTTGGTACCGGGTTAACCCCACTCCCGAAGCGAAACTGACGGGGCGGGACTCAGGGCCGACCAGCGCTGCCACTGGTGCCGGGCTCCCGCCCCGACACTCCCCCAGCCCCAGCCGACACCCAACACTCATCCGGCCTCAGCCGAACGGCCCGACACTCCCCCCACCCAAGCAGAGCACCCGGACACTCACAGTGCTCCAGCCGAACGGCCCGACACTCCCCCCACCCAAGCAGAGCACCCGGACACTCACAGTGCTCCAGCCGAACGTCCCGACACTCCCCCCACCCAAGCAGAGCACCCGGACACTCACCCCGCCCCCGCTAACATCCAACGCTCACCTCACCCCAACCGACAGCTGGCATTCACCTCGCCCCCGCCAAGCACTCCGGCACTAACCTGACCCAAACGAGCGCGCCGACCTCAACCCGCCGCAGCCGAGGGCTCCGACACTCACCCCGCTCCAGCCGAACGGACCGACACTCACCCCGCCCCAGTCGAGCGGACCGGCACTCACCCCGCCCCAGTCGAGCGGACCGACACTCACCCCGCTCCAGCCGAACAGATCGACACTCACCCCGCCCCAGTCCAGCGGACCGGCACTCACCCCGCCCCAGCCGAGCGCGCGCGCCAAGTCGTTGCCTGTGCCGAGCGGCAGGACCGCGATAGCGGGCGGCGGGCTGAAGTTCATCTGGTCCAGCACGGAGAGCACCCAGCCGACCGTGCCGTCGCCACCACACGCCAGCACGCGAAGGTTCGGCACCTTGCGGTACATCTCCAGCCTGCGGCGAACAGACGCACACCTTCAGGATACGAGCGCGCTGTGGTGCTGTGGTGCTGTGGTGCTGTGGTGCTGTGGTGATGCGCTGTGCTGATCCCCAGACCGGGGCGTGGCGCGGTACATTTCAGGATACGAGCGCGCTGTGGTGCTGTGGTGCTGTGGTGCTGTGGTGATGCGCTGTGCTGATCCCCAGACCGGGGCGTGGCGCGGTACATTTCAGGATACGAGCGCGCTGTGGTGCTGTGGTGCTGTGGTGCTGTGGTGATGCGCTGTGCTGATCCCCAGACCGGGGCGTGGCGCGGTACATTTCAGGATACGAGCGCGCTGTGGTGCTGTGGTGCTGTGGTGCTGTGGTGATGCGCTGTGCTGATCCCCAGACCGGGGCGTGGCGCGGTACATTTCCACATTGGGGCAGGCAGGGCAAGACACGTTCGGACAGCGGTCACTGTGTGGTGCATCCTCATACCAGGGCCACAAAGCAGAACATTTTCGGATAGGCGGCTCGTGGTGATGCATTCCCAAGCTGAACGGGCAGCAGCCTGCGCTGGAGATGACACCAAGCGACATGACTGAAAACAGTGCATGTGGCACATCTTCAGGACAGTACAGGTTCAGAAAAAGGCAATAAGGACGAAACGTAGGTACATTGTAATCTCTGGAAACAGGATCAAAAAGTACCCGTCGTTTACCTAAGGTCTTGTCTACTCGCGATTTGTCCAGGACAACAGGACCACGCATGAGCCCACTCGTTGGCTTGCCTCAGCCTTCATGCATCACCTATCGGGGATTTAGCCAGGGTTTTCCTTAGGGGGGGGGGGGGGGGGGCGAAGCTCGGTGAGCACGCATCTCATTGATTGCCGACCTGTCAGGAAAATGTGTACTAAAAATACACTATAGGCAGAAGAGAAATGGCCCTCTGGACTGCGCCCCTGCTACACAGTCATTAAGAAGGATTCAGCCCTTTTGATTTCATCCATTTCTGGCTGAACGTCCACGCTGAATAGTGATTATTGCGTGAGCCTTACCCCCCACCACCTCATTACGACACTTCAGGTCGACGGTACAATTTTGCGGCGGATGATTGGCGTACCGTAGTGCTCGGCACAGTCTGTCCTCCTCCTCGTCCCCTTATGCCACGTTACCTTTCGCACGGCCGCTGCCACCGGCCGTAGGCAATCTCAACTAGAGCCGAGCAGCGAGCGCCTAAAGCGACTCGAACCCAGCCCGGCACGGGCTGATAATTACAAGGGCATGCGCTCTAACCAACTGGGGTACCGGAACGAACAGCCTGACATGCTATGTTGCGTTTCATCCAAGACGCTCGTCCCGATGTAAAACACACACACACGCACGCACGCACGCACGCACGCACGCACGCACGCACGCACGCACGCACGCACGCACGCACGCACGCACGCACACAAACACACACACACAAGAAGCATACCACTCACGCTTCCCCGACATGTTTTCTTTAGCAACAGCCAAGATAACGCAAGAGAGCGACGCAAACACCACACAACTACGACATTAGCGGTAGAGTCACGTATGCCATTTGAAAGTTCAACGCCAGATAGTGGGACCACGCGAGAGCCACACGTGGTGGCAAATAACCGTGTGAAGAAATGAGCCATAAAATAGTCCTGACTTTGTCAGCTGAAAAGAACTATTGCACGCTGGGGACGTCACCGCTCATGCCGTCGATAGGCAGCGTAAGCAGCATTACACAATTCAACCATGTCGGAAAATTGCACCTCTTTTATATATTGCGAGGATGCCAATATATGTCAGTTATGTACGAAGCTTACAGAAAGCAACGACTACGCATAATGCACAAAATCCTAAAAGTTATATATATATATATTTTGGGTTCTACCAAATTCGATATATTCAATTCCATTTTTATACTCAATGCCGTCATTCCAAAAATCCTACCGCTTTTTTGTCGTGAGGATACTGATATGTATCACTTATTTGCGAAAGTGCCATGAAAGCGGCAGCTGCATAACACGAGTTTGTTAAAATTGCATGTCATTTGCCATTCATGGTCTGGCTTTTGCAGGCGTTAATATGAACACCGTGGCTAATCGGTAACCCAAGAACAATATCTTAATGACTTTAGGTTCGACAAATTTGGTAACAGAGCACAAATTCACTTGAATCCTTTAGTGATAACCAAAGCATGCCTTGAACAACATTGACTGAGAGTCAATTGGCGGCCACTATATCTGGAAATCGTGCCCACGAACGCCAGATATGACTCGACAATGATGTGTTGTTCGGCCTTGATTGCCGAGTGGCCAGTGGAATGGCAGGATTTGGATGACGTTATTATGACATCATGGATGCCTGGGTGAGCTCGAAATAGTCTGGGCATCTTCGCGGGCGTATGGCTCAAAAACTGGAGGAGTTTAGGTCATACAAAGGGTAGGGCTGTGAACTGCACCAGCTGATCTTAAAGATGGCCATTTCAGTTCAAAGCCCCATACCAATGTGGAAAACTCCCTTCAACAAAACACCTACTCAAGCTTCCTGATGCACTTCACTACATGACCCAGTCAAAATACATGACGCAAAAAGCGATTACCGTACCTTTCAATGAGCAATGTTCTTACTGCTCCCTCCTCCAGATCAAGGGGGAGAGAGACAGCGACTTAAGCCGAATACCACCGTCCGAACAGGACGCTACATCCCGCGGCTGTGGCACAATCGCGTCTGACTGGGACGAAACCCACGCCGGCCTCTAGACGGGATCGCGAGGGCGTGCCGCCCACGTCCGTCATCACGTGACCGTCTGCCGGCACGGCGGCTGTGACTGCGCAGCTCGCCAGCAGCGGGCACTGGAGCGGCCGCTGCCGTCCGCGACACCACCGGAGCGGCGCCGGCCGATGCCGCCGCACGGCAGCGCCGGCGCTCCGCGGCCGATCCGGGGCCGACCATCGGCCGCGGTCGGCGGACGACGCCGGCGGCCACAGAAAGCAGGCAGGTCAGCTCCCGACGGCCGCTGGATCGTCGGAGCCCCATTCACCCCAGAGGGCCCATGAGGCCGACGAGTTCCTGGATACCAGGGCAAAAACATCCTGATAGGGCCGCAGGGAAATTGTGTTCCTGAGGAGCGAGCGTATACGGTAAACAAGGCGATGCAGCTTACTTGCTCACTCACATTATTCTTGATGGTGTCATTAGTTGTTATGCCGAGATGCACACAGCCAAAACCTTTAAAGACCTGAAAAGGTGCCTTTCAATCTGAATAAGTGTCATTCATTTCACAACCGTTGAGACCCTAATGACCACAAGTTGGAAGTGCTGCTCGCATTTACACCCCTTTTGGGAATGAATACTGCAATCGCCGAAGTGGTCCTCTGATGTGATGCCTCCCTGGGTGAATGAGTGCTTCAGCGATACTGGTGCGATAACTCAGGGAGCAGGAAACGTCGCGGGCCGGGCGAGTCGCACCTCGGGTGGCGGCCGTTCTAAGAAAGGGCCTTACCCCGACAGTGCGTCGAGTCGTCTGCGCAGGCGCCGGCCCTACGTGCCGAGTCCATTTCATTTGCAGTGGGCCCGGCCGGTCGTGCGGCCGCCGGCCGGGCGTGCAAACGGTAACGAGCGGCCGCCTCTGCCTAATTCATGACCCAGCCGAGCCGGCGCACCCGGATCTGGCGCCGGCCGAGGCCGGTCAGGGACGGCTGGGACGGCCCGCTCCGGCGTCAGGTCGATCGCGGCTCGCGGCTCGCGGCGCGGCGCGGCCAGGTCGCGCGCGTCGACGCGAGCCGGGTCACCCGGACGGCCGTGCCGGCGCCGGACGCCAGGGCAGGGCGAGGCACTCCGGCGGGATTTGCGTCACCACTGCTGTCCACTGTAAGCCGGTGGAGTCCGCGAGCGATGCCCTGTAGTCGCCGTGGACGGGCCGAGCACCCGCAGGACGCTCGCGCCGCTCGGTCTTGCTTTCTCCGGCCAATACCGACGGGCCAAACGGCAAAGCTCAAAAGCAGTACAAGTGTAGAATCATTGTCCAAGCAATGGCGCCCCGTTCGCCACCTAAGCGTGGCACCGTCAACAATGGTGCATCGGGCGATCGCTGTTTACATTCACACGCGAAGAACTGCTCGGCGCGATGTGCCAATCGCTGTGAGTGTCGCACGGAACGTCAATTTGGAAAATACCTAATTTTCGAAACGTCCCGGGGAAGATACAATTGCCGCCGTGGGGCCCCAGGGGCAGTCGAGTCACAAATGGGACGTCACGGACGAGGACGCGGGACACCATCCCGGCACTGCTCGCAAGCGCCCAGCCAAAAGGCGAGACAATCATCCGGAGGCGACAGCTGGCTGCTCCACGGTGACGCAGCCGCGTGGCGATCGCGCTCCGCGTCGCAGTGCCGCGCGTTCACCGGTTTGCTGGTGCCGGCTGCGACGCCCGAGATGCTCCGCTCAGCAGCGACAATCAGCCAGCTAAGGTGTTCTGATCCCGGCCGGCACGTGCGGCGCCCACGCTCGGCCGGCTGCCTCCCGCCGGCACGCACCGCCGTCAAGCAACTGATTGGACACACGATCCCGTTCGACGGGCCGGATTAGCCGGTCGCGTCGCGCGTCCGGTCGCGCGGCACGCCCGTAAGGATCGGGCGCGGAGGACAGGCGGCGGCAGTGTACACGAGCGGAGTGCCCCTCCGCCTCCCACGGCACCGGCGCGCCCGGGGGTCGGCGGTGCTCCCGTGCTCCGCTGCTCACCCAGCCTGAACTCCGTCGCTGATAGTCCGTAACGGCGAAATAGGATTACATCGATTTCGAATTTTTGGTACACGCACTGCTTGCTAGGATCTATTATGAAGTTTTTCAAGAGCGGGCCATCGCATCTTTACCACTAGGTTTTAACAAGCGCTCATGAAGCATAAGGTGCATGCATCACCTTGTTTTTATACTGCCGTTTGGAGTTGGCAGTGAAAAATCGCTACAAGAGAGTCGCAGAAACGTGTCTACACGTGGGCTTGTTCATGACGCATTAAACCATGCAAAATATCGCGTGAGCCAGCGGTGTTCGGAGCGGTGGAAACATGTTATGGAAAAGACGGCCTGCTACGAAAAGCGGCCTACATGTCCCAAAGTGGCCATATAGGCCGCTGACAGCGGCGGAAGGGTTTCTGAAGCGTCGGCCTGAGGGGTGTACACAGCAAAGGACGTTTTGTCACCGCATTGGACCACAGCAACCAACGTTCATAATAGTCGTACCTATGGCCATAAATCGTCTAACCAAAGCTAATGGATGTTGTGTTGCATGCGAAAGGCTACAGCTCGTGTCACTAGCGGACAAGAAATCGCCCAATGCAAAAACAGGCGGCTGCATCCCCGGAGCCAATTACGCTAGATAATGACGCCAGCCCATCAGCACCACTCGACTCCGATCCGCTGACCACTGCTGGCTGGCCAAAGACGACGTTTCCGCTGACCTACCCACCGACCAATGAGGCCAGTTATCGATATTGTTGCCGACCATCACCGTTGCTCAATTATCAAGCCGGTGCAAACGCACACTGTCAAACGTCCCGGCTTAATGGCGTTGAACACGAATGAAGACGTCGAGACATAGCAAAAAGCAGCCGAAGGCAGCCACAGCTTACTTTCACAGGTGTGTTGGGATAGCCGACACAGGTTAGCTCCTTTTGTGCTATATGAGCAAATGTCCTAAAAACATACATTTTCCACCAATGACAATTTTATTAAGAACTGCTTAGCTTTCTTTCATCCATAGGCCAGCAATGTCACTGGGACTTAACGAAGCACTCAGCCGCTGATGCTCTATGCGTCCCCTGCCTCTCACTAGGCAGGACGGGCAAAACAGAACCTCTTACCTCTGGCTTCCCATACCCGCGGCTTAACCACCATACTACCAGTACCTATCCGGAGACGGCCCTGCCCAACAGTGGTAGTCCCTTAAAGGCTGTTCTTTCCCTGGGATGGCACTAAAGCTTCTAGACAGCGTCAGTTCGCCAGCAGTCCCTGAAAGAGCTAGGGACTCTGCGTATTCACGAGCCCATCCGGGACGTCTTTTCATTCAACCAAAACACCGGGATACTTACTTTGCGTTTCAGATTCCCACCCAGACAACCGTCTATTGTCAGTAAGGAGAGCCTATTGGTCACCTTTCAGGCCAATCTGCAGCACTAGCTTCTTCACTTGTGGCAAAACCTGCTCGTTTCACTAGGCTCGCTTCAGTCTGCAGTCCAACATGACTGCCACATTCCGCCGTGCTATCAACTCAGCGAGCCCCTCGTCGTGCGGCACACCCCACCTAGCCCCCTTGTGGTGCGGCACACCCCACTGAGCCCCCTTGCGGTGCGGCACACCCCACTGAGCCCCCTTATGGTGCGGCACACCCCACTGAGCCCCTCGTGGTGCAGCACACGCCACTGAGCCCTCTCGTGGTGCGGCACACCCCACTGAGCCCCCTTGTGGTGCGGCATACCCCACTGAGCCCCCTTATGGTGCGGCACACCCCACTGAGCAGCGTGCCACACCACCAGCAGATATCTGAGGCTTACAGCTTTCGGTAGTTCAAATTTAACATTTCTCACTTTATTTTCCATCAATTTCTTGGCAAGCGGGCACCCCAGGCAATTTCTAACGGTATTCATGAGCTTTCAAAACCCACTACCGAAAGCGCAGACAGAGCTGAAGCAGAGGGATGAAAGCAGCATATCGCTTACAGGTCATTGCAACTGCCATGACCCACCGGAAGCTCACTTCTGCGTTTCAGCATTACGGAAAGGAGGAGCCTCGCGGTGACGTCATTACGGCCCAGCTCCCCGGAACGCAACAAATGGATACAAACCCCGACCATCATTGTAGCGTCCGTTGTGGGCAATGGCTGGCGGTAATTGCGAACTTCTTAAGATTGCTTGAAAGACAATTAAATTTCGGTGTGCACGCAGACGTTTTTATGAGCATTACAGTGCGACGGTTAGCATAAATCTTAAAAGTTTCCTAGCGTCTATATCTTAGCGGCACGACTTTGGTGGCTTATTTTTGGTTAGAAACGCTTTGCAGATCATTAAAATAAGGTTTTTAAATAACTAAATGTTAAAAAATTGCGGTCTGTGGGTACACAAAAGAGCATGCTTATACGAGTAGGCATCATGCCAGACCTACTCCTACCACAACTTGCCGATTTGTTTACACTATTGTAGTGTATGGCAGTTGTTTAGAGCGCCTACGCGCCAGGCACTTGCAGTTGCGCGAGAGAGTTGGCCTTGGGTGGTGGCGTGTGGAAGGGGCACGAAGTGTTCGGACGCCTCGGACGTTATATTATTGCTATTGTTGTTATTACCGAGGCATTGGGCAAATACTCAAGGTAACACCTGACTTAGTGTTTGGTCGGGCTGTGAAAGCGGACGACACTACAACTATTCCGTGGCATATCTGGAGTAGACGCGACAAAATAAACTTTATATCCTATCAGCCTCCTGTTCATATATATATATATATATATATATATATATATATATATATATATATATATATATATATATATATATATATATATATATATATATATATATATATATATATGTGGTACCTACAGACCTCACATGCCGAAAAATGGTACACTGTAAACGCTCCTTGAATTAAATGATTCTCAAAGTCCGCACTGCTCCACACGACACCAGTGTAAACAATAATGGCCTGGCCAGCATCAAACGCCCTCGACCGATCTCCACCGTTTCCAAGCCTGGTATGATCCTGGACTTTGGGTGAAGTTAAGGCATTGGCTGAAAAAGCGTATGTCTAAAAATGTATGTCATACAAAGTCCTCGTTTCGTGTTATCAACTTACTTGGAGCGAATTTATGCATCGCGAAAACGCTAATATCCTATTCTCAACTATGTTTTGACATTTTTGCCGAAGTTTGTGTACCTCATACGTAATTAGTTCATATGCACGGGGATATTACGGCGTGTGGGCTACCATGGCGTAATTCTTGGAAATAGCTCCGACGCCGGGCAAACTCATGTTTTTGGTTGCCTGACAGCTATTGAATGCGGCGCCGGCTTCCTGCTGGATCGCACGCTTCACTAGCGACGCAGCAGTGCGCGGCCTGAAGATGCTTGGTTCGATGTCCGGCCACCGAGACGACGTTCCAGGTTAGCGTACCAAAATACTCCATGCCTCCGATGGGAGCAAAGCGCTTTCCTCCGTGACGGTGCCGGACTTACCCTTCTCGCGGTCCGCCCTGAGTGAGGTCGAACACTTGACGAGGGTTGAGCAGCCACTGGAACTTCTGCATCAGCTTGGCGCCCTGGTTACCGCCACTCTTGGGGTTGAGGAACACGATGACAGGGTGCACGTTGGCCGTTGGAATGGGCTTGATGGCGAACGCCCGCGTCTGGTCCTTATCGATCTGCGGTAGGAATGCAGTCGCACGCTGTGACATAAAATGGCCTCAGATGTCCGGTGCTCCGACATTACATTGGAGTACGTGACACGGGCTATATCCGGGCTCACGCTTCAAAACCAGACGCATTCGTACGCACGGAGTTGCGCAGCAAGTTCGCTGTTACTTTTGATAGCGAAAAAGCAACAAACATGCAGAGACATCTAAAAAAAATCGTCGACCTGTCAAGGACGAGCGGGCACAAAAGGTAGCTGGCTGGTCCAGGGTAAGCATTTAATACATCCAGTGAAGCGTATGCCTTTCATTTGGGCTAAGGGAGCCCGAGACTAACACAATCACCAGCATCATGGTCGCGAACACCACGCATCGATTGAGTGCGTGGTGGTGGAGCAGAGCTCACGCTCGTGGCGGAGCGTATTACATTGATCACTAATGAGATGACCCTTGTTGCTGATGTGATTACCACCCACCCGCCTGCCATGGTCGGATGACGAGAAAATGACAGCGCTGGCTTCAGCCGACATTAATACCGAGTTTGATGACGCAAATTACTGAGTGCGATCGATGGCGGAGTGTAACACGATGTGGTGTAAGATGATAAGTGCAGCAGACACGGTAGCGTAGTAGCAAGACGTCGAGCTGGAAGAAAGAAGCTAACGTTGATGAAAATGTGCTTATAATTTTGGATAGCATTCGGAGTTACACGCCTCAACATTAGCTCTATTGATGTGGATAGAAAATACGCGTCTTAGGTATTTTATATTTCATGTCATGCCCCAACGCCACGCATTGGTGATGTGGGTGGAGGTTGGAGCATCCTAAAACTTGAAACCAAAAAAGCAAGCCTCTGGCATGTAACAGTCTTGGTTTCTTCATCTTACATGAGCCCCTGACATAATAAGACCAGCCTGCTCCAGCCGTGGCTGCTTCCGCATCCGCCATCTTTACAGCTGATTTTCAAAACAATGGAATTCGCTTCGATACAACGATACTAGCGCATCCCCGCAATGCAAATTTACATCCGTGCGTACACTGGCAGTTCGTCGCACGAAACGGAAAAAATTCATAATTTTGATTGCACCGTATATGTGCATGTGACGGGGACCACTCAAGGGGATCTTTAATCTGATTAGAAAAAATGAGAATGATTAAATACCTGAACAGTTCACAGGCAGCACCTACACTAACAATGGGTCACTGAAAAGAGCGTAAGTCGTAGTTGTATTTTATGAAGTCGGGCTGTCGTCGGTTCTAGATCAGAAGGGGGTGGGCCACCTTTCGTGTACCTTTCGTTTATTAGATCAGACGCGTCCGATTTGATCAGTAATACGGTTTTCTGGAAATTCTTCTGAATAGCTCAAAACTTTGATTTGAGGCAATGCTTTCGGCAGAAGAAATCTGACTGGGCCCCCTACTCATCACCGTGAAAGTAAACTTTTCATTTGCCTTGCTTTTTGCGTGTGCTTTCCGCAATGTTTGCAATGCACTTATTTGCCAAAATATCTTTGTGCTTTAAATGCCACGGAAGCTTGAAAAAGTAATTTGGAAAAACAATATAAACACATGAAGCTATAATCACAACAAACTAGCAAACCGTTACACTATGGCTTTGATTTCCCACTACCGCGTTTAGCGCAGTGGGTCTTTTCGAAGCACACTTTGAATTTGGGAGACAGCAGAGCATCACATGGTTTACAGTGACGCACTGTCCCAAACGTCAACCAATGCGCTTGTCAGTAAGTAGCCCTCGTCACCCACCGAACCATTTGCAAACGTTCATTTGCGCTGACGTCATTCTTACTAGCACAGGTGCCACTTTTAACCGCCTAACCCACAATGTACGGGTTAGAACACCTCAAGGACGGTAACTCTAGCTGCTGAGTTGCTGCAACTGCCGTCGCCATGATGGCGACAGTTGTCATGACGACGGCGGTCGTGACAACTCCAGTTGTCGCGGACCAGACCTTCACTCTGGATCCACCAAGAAAAAAGTGTAGTGCTGTGACTCGACGTTCGGACTTGTCAAGCGTAAGCATGAACGACAGCGTGATTTGGATTCTAAGAATACAAATTAACCTTCCCATTATATCTTGATAGTGCCACAGCGGCACTACCCAGTGTCACCATTATATGTAATTGGTTCTGAGGTTTCACCGGACTATGCTTTTTAAACGCGCCCCAAATGTGGGGCAATCTTTTAAAACTATTCTAAAACCTGGCAATGACCTCATGGCGACAGGTTCCTACCCCACCCGATGTGCGGGCACCAAACTGGCAACGTGGGCTGCACCGACTTGCAACGCCTTCCATGCATGTCAACATTTCCTGATGCTGGCAAAGCGCCGGCGCTATTCGCTCAATTGTCGCTCCGGTGCCACCGACATTCAGTGTCGGCTTGCACCGCACTACTGCATCTCAAGTTCTCACCCATTCCCGGCTTTTCCGACGACTAGAGGACCTCTTCTTGGGCGACTTGCGGAGGCTGGACTTGAAGCTTCCTCTGCGGGGCAGCTTGACGATCCATGACGGCGGCACAATGATGTCCTCGTGAATGCCTGAAACACAGCAGCGAAACACACGTCACGTAACCCCCCACGAGCGAGCGATTTTATTTGCCCAGCGCGGTTGGCTTCCTTTCACGCTTTTCCCCCTGAGCCAGGGTTGCCACTTGCGGCGGGCCGCGCGCGCCCCACCTGCCCTGCCACCGGATCATTTTCCGTTCCTGTTGAAGCACCGCTCGCTGCAGCCCGTCCATCTGGATCTGACGGCAGCCCCAGGGGGCAGCCAGGCGGGCTGAGCCACGTAATCCTCTCAGTCCACTCGCCTCGATTGTTCCCCGGGGACGAAAAAAGTGCGGTCGCTTTAGTAATGGCTTCGGTGGTGCCGTCTCCTTTCACCCGTGGGAGGAGCATCATCCCTGGACTAGGGACGGCGTCATTTCATTCGAAGTCCCAAAGAGAGCTGGTCCATTGACTTAGACAATATATTCCTAGTTCAAAAGACTAACGGTCCAGCGCAAAATCTATTTGGGGCAAATTTCCTAACCGCAATGTGTGCCTGGGCTATTCCTGAATACGCCAGCCATATAAGCTGCAGTTTGGGCATCTAGAGAAACTGCAACGCAACTAGGCAAATCGTACAATCAGGATAACCAACGCACCACCTTTACTGGGATTATACGAGAGAAACGTTTGTGAGCGTGAATGACACAGATACAAGACGCACAGATTACTTGCGCAATTAACATGACTTTGAATTTACCGTTCACTGGTCACACAGACGACCCTTACAAGCAGTGAGTGCAAAACGTCCCAAATATGTGTGTTTCGTGGAGCATGTACGAAGAGACTCGTAACAAATGCTCACTTTCCTGGTATGCAGTCGCATTGCAGCAAAAGCAAACCATCAAATGGCGTGACCAGGACATCTCATGAAAATTCAAAGCTCCCCGCGTGCGCAGCACTACCCCTCAAAACACCACGCAATGCCCAACAGCCGCCTCTGCAAGAGCTGTGCCGCACGGGCCGGCGCCCGAACAAGGGGCGGGGCAGGGGAAGGGGAGCGGCCATTTTGGACGGGCGGCGTGCACCCCACCCCACCAGGCCCCCCCCCCCCCCCTGATGTGTCCAGCACAGGCTTCAGCACACGATCACGTGAACTGTGGACCAACGCCGCCGAAGCCGCCGCGAAAGGGATCTGCACTGGCCCTGGAGATACGGGACATAGCTGACACCCCTGCCCGCCCCCAGTAACTGCAGCAACGTGGACACCCTGCGGGGGGTCAACGGAGCCGGGTTGGGATAATGCCAGAGTAGGGCCATGACTTGGGATTGGCTCCAGCCTGCGATGTCAGAGATTCCAGATAGCATAATGCATAAGTAAGACAGAACGCGGAAGGGAGGGTGCCAGCGAACAGGGTTTTGGCTGAGAAATGGGTCAGATGGAGTCAGTCGTCCATCGACTGTTTCGAGGCCAGTTTCAACCCTTATGCCGTATTCGAAATAATTGGGGGCGTCCGTGCTTATCATCCTATTTCTTTGACGACCGATCCACGACCAACAGCAAATGAGGGGCCGAAATGACAGGGAACAGCAAAAACAAGCTACCCACAGACTAGCCCACAGTAGATATTTACTGTTGCAAGTTCTCCGCGATCACGCCCAATGATGCCCAATATCTGACGCGAAATTTACATGAACTACTACACACCGACCTCACGACAGACCCTTCATCTACTGACATCCACCAGTGGAGGCGGTCACCAACCACAGACCCTTCACATACTGGCAGTTACCAGTGGCGGTGGTCACCAACGACAGACCCTTCACATGCTGACAGCCACCAATGAGAGGTGAGGGCGGTCACCAACGACAAACCCGTCACGTACTGACAGTTACCAGTGGAGGCGGTCACCAACGACAGACCCTTCACATACTGACGGTCACCAGTGGAGGCGGTCACCAACGACAGACCCTTCACATACTGACGGTCACCAGTGGAGGCGGTCACCAACGACCGACCCTTTACGTACTGACAGCCAGCACTGGAGGCGATCACCAACGAAAGACCCTTCACGTACTGACAGCCACCAGTGGAGGCGGTCACCAACGATAGACCCTCTACACACTGATCATTGGAGGCAGCCGGTAACGACAGACCCTCCGCACACTGACCAGTGGAGGCGGCCGATAGCGACAGACCATACATTGACAGTCATCAGTGACGGCGGCGGGCAGCCTTTTCCTTCGAGCACATCCCCATCCCCACGACGCAGGGCGAAACGACACAACTTGCCAGCAACGACCGGCAGCGAGCGGGCAAGTTCGGACCTAATTCGCGCCGCCGGACTTCGCCGGCGCACCGAGCCACCGGCCCCATGACACACTGGAGCCTTCAGCGCACCCCGCCGCGACCGGGCTTCGGCATGAGCCGGTGCTCGCGGGCTGGAGGTGGGCGCAGGAAGGTTGGTGAGCGCCGACGGTCAGACAACCAGAGTTTCAATGCAAGCACTTAGTGGGAGCATTGACACATTTGGACATTTCGTAGCCGTTGGTAAGAGTTCATGGAATGGCAACATACTGTCGATGTCTGGTAACATAGGTACATATGTATATATATATATATATATATATATATATATATATATATATATATATATATATATATATATATTGTATTACTGACCATGTCAGACAGCGTAATGTTCTTGTTTGCTCACATATGTTCACGCAAACATAGGCACTCGGCAGCTGCCCATTGTTGCCCAAATGGCAGCCACAAATTTCAAGCCCGCTCCAGAGCACATGGGCAGTCGGGGGTACATTTTCCTTGCTTACGACGCGCATAGGCAGGCTGGTAGTGTACCAGATTGACAGGCAAAGCTGGCAGATGCCTTCGAACATCACGTCACGTCATGCCACTCACCTAGACTACATTGTTCCTCTAATCGCTGGATGTTTGAAGCAGGGCTCCTTGTTGTGGTAGGCAGTCCGGCACCACGAACAACTTATTGCTACAATTTCTTTGGTAGAAAACGAAAGTTTCGACATAAAGCTCTGCAAAAGAAGGCAGCACACAAAAGTTACATCCCGGTAGAGGGTGATGGTAGAGTAGCAGAGTCGCACACATCGGTAAACAAGCAAAACTACGCGCCGCAGTGGCATTGTATGGAGCTTCTCGCAGCGGGGGGAAGGTTGTCGCCGTTGCTCGAAACCCAAACCTTTCAAAATGTCAAACAGAGAACACACAAACTCACGCTGACGAATGAATTTTAAGAACCCGCGGGGAGCCAGTGCTATGGCTGTGGTGTGAGCGTTGTTCAGCGAGGAGGAAACGACGTCCAAACATAGCCTGACGCTCAGCACGTCAACAGGACTTTAGCGCGAGGGTGGCGGGCCACGCTGCTCCAACTGGTCCGACAACACCAGCACCGACGTCAAAGGAACGAGGCGCACGGGCCCACGCCACCACTGTTCCGGCGCGTGCATGCGAGGATCTCGTAGCCGTCGGCGACAAACGCGCGGATGTCACGCAAGGTCGTAACGATCGCCGGCGACAATCGGGCCCGGACGGCTGCACGCCGCGCCCTCCGTCACGGAGGCAGCCGCCCCCGCCTCACGCTCGTCGCAGGCGGCGGCCCGCCCGCCCTGTGATCAGTCACCGCACGGCTGATGGGCGGCCGCAGGCGATACGCTGTTGCAGGAGCGGCGACAAAGCCGGCGGCCGTGAGCCTGACCGGGCAGATTGTCATCTGCCAGCGATGACGAGCCTGAGTCACCTGAGAAGCAGGCTCAGCGCGTCACCGTGTTTGGCTAACTTGGGCATTCTCCGCATTGCGATTTTGCAGTTCGGTCCTCCGCCATACGGGAATGCGATATTTCGAGGCGACGGACTGTCTCAAAACTGTCGGCTTTTCCAAAGCCCCGAAGCGAATCATTTCACCAGCATTTTCCTCCGGCTGTCATCTGAAGCAGGACCTTGATTAAGGCTCGGCCTGACTGCTCAGCTGAGCTCAACCAGAGCTCGAGTGGAATCGGCGCCGGACGGGAAATCGACCGGCAGCGCGCCTCTGGCTCGCCCTGCTTCAGCCGCGACCCGTGGACCGTAAGCCCGCAGCAACAGCCTGGCGGAGCTGGCGCTCTAAGCGAAAGAAAAAAAGATCAAATGCTGATTTGTTTCGGTTTGCCGTATAGAAAGTAACGATCAGTTAACATGCAATCAGCTGTCACAAATTCATCTTATTGATTGACACAGCAGGCTGGCTGGCAAAGGAACGCCAGGAAGGAATTCTCGTAACTATCCGCCCATAAATCTTTGACTCCTTACGAGTGTCAAAGAATCCGGCTGCGCCAAGTGCGTTTGACCGGCCGCGCCCTGCGATTGGTGCGGCCGGCGCCGGGCGGAGGCTGCTCGGTGCCGCCGCCGGCGCAGGGGACGCCGCCGATGTAGGGGACGCCGCCGCGTCAGGTGCGAGTGCCGGGGACGGCGTCATCACTCAGTTGAAGCGATGGCGACCGGCGAGGCGACGGACAGGCGCCGGCCGCCGCGGCCCGGCCATGGGGAGCAGGCGGACTTTCCCAGCGCCCCGCCGCGGCCATATTTCAGCGGCCGCACTGGCCGGCCGGCGCCGCCGGTTGCCACAGGTGAAATGGTCCGGACGCGGCGCAGATGGGCCGCCCTGAGCCGGCACCGCCGCCGAAGCTCCGCTCCCAGAGGCTGAACGCGAATGGCTCGACGGAGGGGCGGGAGGCGACAGGGGACGGAGAAACGGATGGCTGGGAGCGAGGGGGAGGTCATCTCTCCCGTGTCATCACTCCATCCATCATGACCAGTGATGGATGTAATAGAAACGGGCGCTTTGGATGGATGATACGCGTGGAGTAGGATAAACTGAGGCTTGAATGAGGCAAAAGAATGCAGTTCAAAACCGGGAGAATGGACGAGCTCAGATTACGAAGACCCATCGATCGGCGATGGAGCTGAGCAGCAGGGTCAGGGTCTGAGCTCCTGCACACAGCTGAGGGAGGGAGCACCAATGCCGGAGCCACGTACGCACCACCCAGTTTCGGAACACCACAACCTCAGACGCCACGCCGGACAGGGGAACAAAGCGCCCACAATATTCTAACGTTGTTTTACGCGGGCACAGGGTGACGTGTCGGTGTGCCTCAGACGCAGCGCGGAATAAATACAGAATATCAGTCAGTTCCAAACAGAACTCGAAGAAAACAATCGCAGCGCAAGTCCCACCGACTGCATCGATTGATAAACCACACATGAACCCTAATTCGCGAGCACGGATGCTCTACTAACGCACCACTTCGACCCCCGCATACACGCGGGTCTCGTGACCCCCGTATGACATACGAGCTTTTATTGTGCATTATCAGCATAAAGGGCGACGGCTTCCAGTGGCACGTGCAGACTGATGGACCAACCTCAGACCCGAAAGCTCCCAGCCCTGATATCAGCGTACCGACGGGACGAGCACGGGATCCACAGACCGCGAATAAAACAAACAGCCGATATGGAGACGGACGACCGGCCTGACTCAGCCACTGACCTTTCCACAGTGTTTACATTTGCCCTTCTGATTCCGGCGATGCACCCAGTGGTGAGCTGTGGCCGTGTTGTCCCGGTACTGCCGGATCCCCACGTCCCTGCAACAGACCGGACACGTGGTGAGCCTCCGCTGCCGCCACTGGCACGCGGCCCTGCCGCCCAGGCCATGCCAGACACGTGGCGCGAGCTGTCCGATCGCGAGCCACGTGGTGACCCTCCGTGCCCCACGCCAGACGAGCGGTAGGCCGCGCGGCGTCTGTACTGACGTGTGGTGAGTCGGCCCCCGGTGCGGACTCGGGGCCGGCTGTCCGGCCCTGTCCGTCAGCCGCGTGGTTAGTTGTCCGGGACAGGGCACGGAGACGTGACGTCGGGGCGGATTCGGGGCCGGCTGCCCGGCCCTGTCCGTCGGCCGCGTGGTTAGTTGTCCGGGACAGGGCACGGAGACGTGACGTCGGGGCTGCGGCCTGCGCGCTCCCGTCTCCGGCGGGCCGTGACACAGTCAGTTACCAAATACCATTGCATGTCGTTTCTACACGTTGTCATGTCTACGTCATGTTTGTTTAGAGTAAGGATTAATCATATCCAACAGATTGGGATGGGAATCCACTCGGGTTCTGGGGACTGAACCAGAGGAGGAAACTGATCTTAACTCGTGCTTTGGCACTGATCATGAGAATAAAGTACTTTTCACGACCAAAAGTTGTGGAAACACATCACGGCAAAGCCGCGGGCACGTCCCAACTCCGCCGCGCCAGTTCCGCCAATGTAGCAACAGATGGCAGCACACGATAATCGCTTGCTTCACAAGAGGGAAGGTCAAACACGACCAACAGATGGCAGCACGGGAATGTCAAGCAATTCACTGTTCGCACAGAGGGCGCTGGTGCTGCGACTGCTCGCGAGACGACCTCTGCCCAGCATCCACATCGCCCACGTGCCACTGTTGTCGGGATTCCCCATTGGCTCCCCTCCCCTCTCCTCCCACAGCCGATCACTGCCACGCGCCTTAAACGCCTCCCGTTACAGACTATGTGAACGGACAGCTGCCCGGACATCCGCCCCGGTGCCGTCCGCAGAAACTACTCCAGAAACTATCGCGACGCATCTCGCCCGATCGATACGCTGGCACAAGGTGTTCGGTGTGGCCGGCGGCCGTCAGTGACGGACTTCCGAATGAAATGCAACACGCGGTGCGCCGGAGCCGTCTCTGAACGGCATCGGTTCCCACCGAAAGTTGGCCAGCGAGTTGTTGGCCATGTTGGCCATGTTGGCCAGCGAGGTCAGCCGCACGCTTAGCCTTCGGGGCGGCGGCGGAGCGGCGTTTCCGATGACCCGTGACGGTCAGAGTGTAGTGAGCAAACACAGCAGCCGACGCTATGAAATCATCCGCCTACAGCCCGGCACTGGACCTGACTATACTGGACACCTCGGTCGCCAGTGCCCAGCGACTGCAGACCAACCAACCGACCGCCGGAAGACCGCCGTCCCGGTTTGCCAGTCCCGAGCGCCGTCTCTGATGAGCTTCGGCTCCTCTCGCGCCGCTCACTGCACCAGCTGCCGCCGAGCCGGAGGTCCTCCGGTCCCAGCACCGGCGGGGGTCGCTCTGGGTCCCGGGGGTGTCATCCGCTGTCACGGAGTTGCGCGCCATCCCCCCCCCCCTCCCCACCCAGGCTGCACGAGCGTGGGCGCCAGCAGACGGCGGCGGTCCGCTGTCGACCGGCACCGCCCACTGCACGGCCATCACTCACGACAAACAGCGTGCGGCCTGCACCATCAGCTGCACGCGCAGACCACCGCCGCCGATCGCCGCTCACAGCACGCGGCCTGCACCATACTGCCGCTGGCCGCCGACAGCATGCAGGCTGCACCGCCTACTGCACACGGCGGGCAGACACCACCGCTCACTGCACACCGCGTGCGGCCTGCACTATCTGCGCTACAGAGTTGCGCGCGTTGAGCCTGTTTTAGAGAGTTGGTCCAAGCCTTGTGACGGGACGACTTTCTGTGGTATGCCTCCACACTAGATCGTGATTGCTGCGCGAGCCCTGACCCCAACGTCTGGACATTCAAATCGGGTTAGCGGCTTAATTTTAGCAGCCAAAGCGTTACGTGCCGCAATACTCCGCACGGTGCGTCCTGCCCTTCGTCAGCTGAACTTTAGCGCGGCTGCATCATCCGGCCGAAGGCCATCTTATTTCTGTTTAAATAGCGAACGCCCTGGAGCGAGTCGAACCCAGCCGTCACACGTAGTGAATCGGCAGGCAGACGCTTTAACCAGCTGGGTATCGAGAAGAGCCCCCCCCCCCCCCCACGCACACACACACCAATCGAGAGGCAGACGCTCTAACCAGCTGGGCTATCGGGACGAACCCCCTACCCCAGTCCCCCCCCCACCCCCCACCCCCCTCCCCCCCAACCCCGCTCAACAATCGAGAGGCAGACGCTCTAACCAGCTGGGTTATCAAGACGACCCCCCCCCCCCACCCCCACCCCCGCATACCAATAGGGAGGCAGACGCTCTAACCAGCTGGGCTATCGGGACGAACCCCCTACCCCAGTCCCCCCCCCCACCCCCCACCCCCTCCCCCCCCCCCAACCCCGCTCAACAATCGAGAGGCAGACGCTCTAACCAGCTGGGTTATCAAGACGACCCCAACCACCCCCACCCCCGCATACCAATAGGGAGGCAGACGCTCTAACCAGCTGGGCTATCGGGGCGAGCCTCCCCCTCCTGCCTACCAATCACCAGTACAATATGGAGACAGCCGGAGTACACAAACGGCGTCATCCACAACTAACAGCATAAGTGACGTTCGACAGTCTGTGTGGCGATGGGTATTAGCAGCGCCAGGCGGTCCATCAATTAAGATTAACGAGCATACTACACGCAACGCACACCGGGGAAGAGCCGCCACCTTCCCGCGTACGTCTGGCGCTGTACGCCGCTGTCATTTGCTGCCCCCGGGCGCCTCCCCGCCACCTTCCCGCGTACGTCTGGTGCTCTACGTCGCTGTCATTTACTGCCCCCGGGCGCCTCCCCGCCACCTTCCCGCGTACGTCTGGCGCTGTACGTCGCTGTCATTTGCTGCCCCCGGGCGCCTCCCAGAGCGAGCGTCACTGCCCGGCGGCTGGGCCCACCGCCGACTCCACACCGCCGCACGCCGCTGCAGTCGCAAACATGGCCGAAAACATTCCGGGATTCACCGCTGACGCAGGCAGCATCCATAACACGGCGGCAAACACCGCGGACGAGCCAGCCACGATATGGGAGGGGGGGGGGGGGGGGGAGCGGCGGCGAGTGCCGGGGGTTCGGCGCCAGCGGTAAGCTTGGTCGGCACAGCCGCCGCCGCCCACAGCCGCCCCCGACCGGCGTTCGCCGTGCAGCAGCACGCACACTTTGAAGAGTTGCAAGTGCTGTGCGCACGCATTTTAAAGGTGCGGGACGTGGGTGTCACTTCATTACTTTGCAAGGGGAGGGTACACCCTCTGAAGTTCACTTGAGCCCCCAATACTCCTTTGAGCCCCCTCAATGCACATGATCAAGAACATAGTACTAGGCGAAAGAAATGCAGACAAACTATCTTAACTATCAGCACACTCAGTACCTAAACATATCATTAATAGTGTCGTCGACTGCAAGGTATGGCAGCTATAAAAGGGAGTACAGGGTAACCAAGATAAAAGGTAACTCGTGTTACCCTCAGCAGTGGCAGGCGCATTTACCGCCAAATTAAGATCAGCGACGGCGGCAGTCATCTGGGATTCCATAGCCGTTAAATATTGACGGTACGATGTGCTCCAGATGGCTCCTAGGCGGTCCGGAATGCGCAACAACAGAACCTACTAAAAGAAGTTGTTTGTCCGGTCGATGGTCCACGGTGAGGCGCCTCATTTTTGGAGTGAATATATATATATATATATATATGTATATATATATGTGTATATATATATGTATATATATGTATATATATATATATATATATATATATATATATATATATATACTATCAATGAGGATCAGCGAGCACACTACACGTCTTGTTCGTACTTGTTCTTTTTCTGTGGCCAACGTTGTTCACTCAGCCCCCTCCCCAAAGCCCCCTCCCCAAATTTTAGAAAAGGATACCCCTGTTACGGCGCAGAGGTGCAATCAGGTACAGAGGTACAATCAGGTACAGACAATATATGGCGAGGTACATGTACAGTATAGAACAGTCACGGCTAACCGACAGCGCACCGCTGCTGCCATGATGAATAAGGAGCATTTACGCGATAAGAACAGGACACAATAAGATCCCCGTTATGGTTGACGAGCACTGTTGGGTGCTCCTCGGACTCCAATCTGTACAGTGCTCGCACCGACGGAGCCCTGAACGTTCAGCGGGTGAGGTGTATCCGCGCTCGTACTTGTTCTGTCTCGATGGCCAACACACACCGGACGGCCAACTCGTTCACTTTCCGACGCCCACGAGAACCCGGCAACTCCAAAGCGCGGGTGGGTATCTGAGCATTCCGCGCGCACACAAACAGGTGAGGCACTTCTGCGTGAAATGGTGGCCGACGCCTCGCTACGCCTGCGGATAGGGTCAAACGAGCTGCCTTCGACCCTCCAGCAGTAACGAGAGACTGCGCCAGCTCGCGCACTGAGCTCGCAGCATATTGCCACGCATTCCCACCCATCAGCAACATTAATTTCATACATTTGGGCGTGGCGTTCGTTAAGATGTCAGATGTTTAACATTAGATTGGGCTTCGTGCTGCAAAGCACATTATTTAACGTCCGCCCGCCCATCAAAAAGTCCACGGTCGCCGGCTGCCATTGATCAAGCGGGTTAATCACCAAATTAGTGTGCCAGTGGCCACGATTACGTGAGGCGAAACGTGCCGGCTGCACGACAGGAGTTCGCACCAGACCATCCATGTGAACAGATTGGCAACGTTGACCGCAGTGCGGTCACTGTCACCGAGTCCAACAGATGGCCTCTAGGGCGTGTCGATACAGAAGGGGCGACCTACTTATGGGTGGCACGCGCATGCAAGCCTACAAATCATCTTATCCACAAAAACTAAAACACCACGCTTGTTTTAGAAGAAGACAATTTCCCTTATACAGCTATATATATATATATATATATATATATATATATATATATATATATATATATATATATATATATGCGTTTGGGTGTGCATTTTTGTGTGAATAGCATTACCACACCCAACATTCCCAGCACATTTGTTAAACAGATTTTCGGACACACGTCTTTGTGAAGTCACGCAGGCAGCAGTAGCATCCCCAACAGCAAAAGGTGACGCCACCATTCGCTAAACCTTTGTCACGAACATATGCATCGCTCGATCAGCAAACACGTTTATTGTCTGACAGGCCGGCAACGCACGCACCAGGGAACTTTCAAGGTAGGTGAATAAAACAAGAAGCCGAATAATCGACGACTTTTCCACTTCAGTAAAGTCCGCGAACTCCATCGAGAAGTTCAACCGAGCGTCCCAAACTTACGCCCGTCGCGGTGATTACCTACAGGAGGAGCTTTGCGTAAACCTCCACTGGATGTACACATACGTGTACACCATGAATACAGAGCACAGCGCACTTGGCATGAGGTGGAGCCCAACGTCCAACAATACGCTCATACGCATAATTTTCATGCAGGCATGGCATAGCTACCACCTACGTTCATACAAATTTCACGCAATAGGGGACGAAAAAAATTATTGATGCAACATTGGTCAGACAGAACGAGCTTCTTTCAGGAACGCTTAGATGAAAAATGCGAGGACGAAAAAACAGCCATGCATAAAAACAGGTGATTATTCCACGCCTTGAGGGGAGCGAAGACCACAGGGCTGAAGAGACCGCCTGCCTGAGAGGCCGGCATAGGACGAAGCACAGAACCGCCGCCTCTCACCTGAACGTGGGCTTGCAGGCGAACTTCACCTTGTCGATCAGGTTAGCTATGCACCCTGTGTGGCAGATGATCTTGCAGGCGGTGCACTTCATCCGGGAGCCAGTCCTCTGCAACGGCAGCAGGGCGGACATCAGACTCTACCCACGCCAGGAGAGTGCCTCCGCCCCCTCTGCCGGCAGACTGCACCCCCGCGGCAGGGTGCTCCTTCGGCCGGCAGACTGCACCCCCGCGGCAGGGTGCTCCTTCGGCCGGCAGACTGCACCCCCGCGGCAGGGTGCTCCTTCGGCCGGCAGACTGCATCCCCGCAGCAGTGTCTGTCGGCCGGCAGACTGCACCCCCGCAGCAGTGTCTGTCGGCCGGCAGACTGCACCCCACAGCAGTGTCTGTCGGCCGGCAGACTGCACCCCCCGCGGCAGGCAGCAGTCCGACACCCAGCCAGCGTGGCAGTGGTAGCCTGTCACATCATCACGCTGGATCAAGCACGCCCCACGCACCGGCCGCGGCCAGGCAGCCGACGCCATGCCCGCGATGTTTTCAACCGTAACAGCACGACCGCAAGGGAAACAACCCGCTTACGCTATCGACCGGGCGGCCGCCACAGCGCGTGGCCGATCCACCGTGGGTGCGTGTCGTCGCGGCAGCACCGGGAGACGCCCTCCACCGCGGCACGTCCCGAATCGATGTGCCGAGCGGTGGCCAACTGCGGCCGGTTCAGCCAGAGCAGCGGCGGGCACGATCCCGCCGACCCGGCGCAGCACCCACGCTGGTGGGAGCGCCCTCGCCGGGGGTGGGTGAGTGTTTGCTCCTGGGTAGAGGGCGGTGGCCACGAGCCCGAAGCCCGGGGCATTACCCGCTTGGTTTAGGCCTGGGTATTTGCCCCCGTCCTCTAAGGTCAACGGACAAGTTTCCTAATGGCCTCATAAGGCCACCCTTGAGCCCATCTGCACACAATGTTCGGACTCTTGGAGCCGGGATTTCACGGAGTATTTGGCATCTCCCTCATCGTGGACTAATGGGTCACCCACGTCACCCTGTTTTCCACGACCAGCTGCTGCTCCACATTGGTCACGAGCTTCGGGCGTAAAACCACGTGTGTTTGAAATACCAAGCAGCCTTAGTTACTGTCCCCTGAGACACTAAGCAGACCTTGCGCGGGTTGCCGAGGCACATACACTTGCAAATGCTAGCCCGCGTCAAGCACGCCCCAGAACGCAGCTTGGACCTCAACCCAGGGCCAAACTTGCGCACATTTGATGCCAGCCTAAATGAAGTCCGCCACCAGTCCGGGACCTGGACCTGGCGCCGGAGCTAAGCCCACGCCAGACCAGGACCTGGACCTGGCGCCGGAGCTAAGCCCATGCCAGATCAGGACCTGGACCTGGCGCCGGAGCTAAGCCCACGCCAGACCAGAACCTGGACCTGGCGCCGGAGCTAAGCCCACGCCAGACCGGGACCTGGACCTGGCGCCGGAGCTAAGCCCACGCCAGACCGGGACCTGGACCTGGCGCCGGAGCTAAGCCCACGCCAGACCAGGACCTGGACCTGGCGCCTGAGTTAACCCCGCGCCAGACGGGCCGGCGCCGCCGTGACGGGCCGCGTTCCTGCCGGCGTCGTCAGCGCCGCCGCTAATGACGTCGAATTACAGCCGGCCGGCTCGTGCCGTCGTGCCGGTGGCCGTGGCGCGCGCCGCACGCCACGGCCACCGGCGGCATCGATTCGCACGCCGTCGGGACACGTGCGACCACCGGGCGAGCGCGGGCCGACGCCGGCGACGTTCGGGCGACGACGCCGGCTGGGAGGCGGTGCCGGAGCAGGCGACTGACACCTCTCGACGACACAGGCGAGCGCGGGCCGACGCCTGCGACGTTCGGGGCGGCGGCGCCGGCTGGGAGCGGCGCGGGGCAGGCGGCTGACGCCTCTCGGCGACAGAGGCGAGCGCGGGGCGACGCCGGCTGGGAGGCGGCGCGGGAGCAGGCACTGACACCTCTCGGCGACAGAGGCGAGCGGCGCTAGGATCCAGTCCGAGCCGCTGGCAGATTAGTTGTGGTCTATGGGGAGGGGGATTTGGAACAGGGTCAAAGTCAAAGGCCATGGCGTGCTCGTTTGCCTGTGTGTCGTTCATTCCGAAGCGTGAGGCGGAAGAAATTGGGGCGAAGATTACCATCAGGTGAAATGCAATGCACAGGCTTTAACACCTTTTTCACAGGCCTTAACGTGAGCACACTGTCCCAAGCTGCGTCCATACACGGAGTTCCTAAGACAAGCAGCCGGCTCACGGGTGGTGTTGAACAGTGGATGACCTTTAGCTGGAGCTAACAGGCAAGTGTTATCCTTAGCGCTGATGTGAGCAATATTCGTATCTAACAAGATTACTAATTTTACTTTCGTTCAAATACGTCTTACTCCATGACTGTCAAAACCCTGTCCGTGGCAAAGTGAAACCACACCAGTTATTTTAATCGACTAAACTGGTGAATGTACATTCTTTTTTGGATTTTCAGCATTACAAGGGGTTACAACCTGTCTAGGATTCCAAGATGAAAAACTTTTACAAATCACAATGCATAGCAGCATCGCGATGAAGTGAAATTTGAACGTGAACGCTTCTGCAATATGCGCGTAGGTAACTTTTCAGGGTACACCGATACAAAAATACAAAGTCATTTTAAAATGGAATGCAATTTCCATGAGCAAAACCCAGTTAAAACCACTTCACGACAAACTGTGCTTAACTTTTTCTTATGGCAGCGGGCCAGTACCACGGCAATAAATGTGCCATCTTAAGATAACATGACACATTTGTTCACGTCACCAATCTTGCAAATTCGTTTAAACATAAGATTGTGCGATTTCTTGGTAGGTTCGAGAGCATCTCTACGGCAGAAAGGTTCGTTTACGCTACGGCGTTCCCGGGTTGGCGATCGGCAGGTAATCCACGCCCCAGGATGCCGCTCAGCAATAACCCTTCCTGGGGGGGGGGATACCGAGCAGTGATCCCTGCTCGAAGGGTGCCACCGAAGGGTGATGCATGTCCGGGAGACGCTGCGAGACGTTCATGCCTGTACGGGAGACGCTACGAGACGCTGATGCTCGTCTAGGAGACGCCACGAGACGCTGGTGCCGGCCTGGCGCCGGCCGAGTGACGGCACCATAGCGGCCACCTGCCCCCCAGAATAATTCAGCCCGCTGAGGCGCCGACCGCGTCGCAGAGCAGGCACACAGCCGCGCCATCACTAATGCACGGTGTTCAATACGGCGGCGGCGGCGGCCGTGCGGTACGCCGCCGCCGGACCGGCCGGTCGGTCAGCAGCCCGAGCCGCCACGCCCAGCGGCGGCGCGTGACGCCGGCCGCCGCCGCCGCAGCGGAGGCGATCGCGGCGCGCGTCACAGCCGCCGCCGCCCGGGGCCGCCCGTCCGCGGGCCGCCAGGCACCAGGCCGGGAAGAGGCCGCTGTCTGCTGGCGCACGGGCTCCTCACGACGCACCACCAGTGGCACGTCTATTGCGGGATCAATATCGCGGCGCCAGAGCGCATTACACCACAGCAATTGAGGACTGCTCGCATAGGACAATAGTGCACTTAACGGCCAACTTTGCAACGTTCCGAAGTCCCAGGAAGCCGTACGTCACTGAAGGGTGAGGTGTTCACTGAGGCCGGCAGCCGAGGAATGAGTGGCGGCATTCATAGACAATATCTGTGGCCACTAAATGTCATCCAGAGCGTGACTGGGTCAGCAATATTTAACTCGCGGGGGTAAGGTGGAGTGGTGGGGTTGACGGCCATTCGCCTATTCACAACGCTGCACAGTTTAACGGCTACCCGTCGAAACTAGCCTGAAAACTTCTCAGTCAGGGCTTGCCGGTCTTTGAAATCCTCTTCACACTGCTTAAAGTGAGGCAACAAACATTCGAAGCACGCGGCCAGGCACAGAGCAATTCGGGAGGAGGAGAGCGGCACTGGCCACCTCCCTGGGGCGTCAGCGCCACAACCATGGCCCCAGGAGGTCGGAGGGCCATCCAGCTCGCGGGCCACAAGGCGGATGCGTCCTAATGCGTGGCTGCGGCACCGCCACATTTCACGACGCAGCAATATAGGACAAATTTCCGAAGGAAGACTGAAGCATAAAGTGGTGTGTTTTTATCACCTTACGAACGTCATTGCGAAAAAAAACATTTAGTCGCACGGTTACTCAACACCACTCCTTGTTCAGTCACAAAACAGGATTGTCCGCTGGTAACAAAGACATGCTTTTCTGTCTGGGAAAAGCATTCTGCTTGGACAGACAGTCGCCGGCCTAAGTACCTCATACCATACCCGACTCGTTATGTTACGCTGAGCAACGGGCATAAAACGCGGCATTTGGTGCCATACGTTCTAAACTGCCGATACCAATCGTACTCAGCATATTTCCTCCATGATATTTTCGGGCAGCGAAAAACGCGTATTTATATTCCTGGTCAGCTTATTAAGCACGGCCCAGCATGTTAACGCAGCAGCCAGCGCATTCTTTACGTGAGCATTCGCGACATTTCGGCATTGCTTAGCACCGCACCTGGAACAACGCGCCGTAGATCACTGGCATCTCGATTCCCAACGTTCTGCACCGGTCACGCGCCTGACATGCTGACTGAGGTCATGACAGCGCGGCGGAGCACTACGGGATCAGACGTCGCCAAAAGTCGCTGCCGGTGGCCGAGGCGCCGGCCATTTCAGCGCCAAGGTGTGCCGCGCTGGTGTACGGCTCACAGGACGCCGTTCGATTTCCCTCACGTCATCACGGCACCAGACACGCCGAGCAAACAGCTATACCGCAGGTTCAAACCGTGTCCTGGTCCGCAGCCGTTGGCGGCAAAGGGGTCGTGACGAAAGTGCCCACATTGGGCCATGTCCACCAATGCTTCAAAGTAAGCGAAAGCAAGCGATTATATCTAACCAGGAATTTCGTCGCTGTTTTTCTTCTCCCCTCACTTGACATTTTTTTGCTGCGAAAACACAAAGCCCCTTGTTTTTTAAGCAGACCTTACCGCAAAATCTTCGCAAATTTTGACTACATCGCGTTAGCCGCCCGCGCCACACGCAATCGATAGGGCCATGCTAGCCGCCGGGAATCTATAGCGGACGGGCCGCAGCGCTAACGACACATTGATCTGGTGGGCGGGCCGAGGTGGATTAAAAGCCGGGCTCAGCGTCCCTGATCGGCAGCTGATAGTCGTGTGCTTCCCGTCATCGGAATCCCTTGTGATCCTGCGATGTCAAGTCTAACGGATCACAATCACGCTAGCTTCCGATAGGCATGGCCTTAACTGATACAGATGATGTTCTGTTGTTCTGATGTTCAACAGATGTTCCCCCTATTATTATTTTTAGTTTTTTCTTTTCGCGCTCTGTTGGCGCACTGTTCACATTGGCTGAAGCTGCAGGACCGCGGCCAGTGACCCCACTCATCCTTGATCGACCTGCTTTTCAACATTGGGGAAATAATTACACGCACGCGGATAACGAGAGCGCTCCCGACGACTGACGACATATAATTTCGGACGAAAGTTCAATGAAAGGCAGGATGTAATTACAGAGCTACAAACAATGAAAGGCAGGACGTCATTACAAAGTTATATTGCAACGTGACAGTTTGCGTCGCTCTGCAACGGAAGTACGGGATTGACATTTTGTTGATTCAGGCGCTCACTACAATGCCCCGCGAACTTGTGATGTATTGCAGCATTTCAAATGAAATCGATGCGAAAACGACGAAAAGAGCACAAAATGCATTCTATTCACTGATGGCGCCATACAGCAAGGCTTCACGTCACTTTTCCAGCTGACAAACCTTTCCAATCGTGTAATTAGGTGCGAGCGACATGCAAAACTGAACACTCATCAGGTTAGAGACTACATGGGTTGCCGAATCCCTGTTTTGCCATTTGCGAGCTGCCTGCCACATAAGATATGTTACTTTTACATAATCAGACATTGTAATTATTGCATCAACATAACGCCAAGAAAAAACATCTAAATAGACATCTCAGCCCACTTGCATATTATCAGACACTGTGGCAGGCAATCCGAAACTATTCATAGCCAGGATCACCCCCAGCCCAAAGTGCGCTCTTGATCAGGCCTGTAGTCGGCCCAGCTGTTTCTTCGCTATCTTACCTAAGCACGCAGCAAGTGATCGGCCAAATGATGCAATAATGTATAATAAGCATGTCTGCGTCACCCGCTTGTTGAGATTGCACTGTGAGATCTGTACTAGTGCTGTTCGCTTTCATTAATGGCGTTAGCAAAATTCAAAGGTGACATATGCATTTTAATGGGTACCATACTGTTTAAATACCAAATTTTAAACTTTAAAAGCAAACCTTCAATATCTTTAATTAGAGAGCTCATGAACAATAACCAGCAAACAATATTTATGATATGCCTACGTCATCCAGTACACTACAAACCTTAGTCTAAGTGATTCGGTGGTTGTAAACAATATAGGATTTAAGCGATCGCTAGTAGATTTGTTTTGATGAGTCCATTTCGATAATCACGCTCATTTCGTGCAGAAAGCTCAGGCAAGCCTAAGCTCCTGTGGAAACCTATCACAAGAGTTTACGTTTTGCAACTGTATTGGTGTATACTGATGAATATGGCCGGGTATAGCCAACCCAATGTGTGTCTCAGCCAGGGCACATTAGGTGGTGTTTTGGGTTAACAGGTTCCCATCGCAAGCCTTATCAATTAGCATATTAAAATCATAATGGTGCCTAGCCGCACAAAATTAACATTTGACACGGTTTGAAAGGCGAAGCCCTTCTAATTTCTGAGGTACATGCCTGTGAAAATGGGGAAAGGTATATCGGGGAAAGCATTTCCAGGTCTAAGTGGTATTCATGACGTCATAATGACGTCATTCAACTCCTGCCATTCCATAACCCATACGGTGATCAAGGCCGAAGAAAATATAAGCGTCGAGGTGTTCATATTTGGCGTTAGTGAACGCGATTTCCAGATATAAGGGCCGTCAATTGGCTCTCAATCAATGTTGCTCAAGGCACAATGACGTAATCAAACCATAACGCATTACGGAGCATATTCATTAAACAGAGAATTGTGATGCCTAGAACAATTTTTTCCACTTGATAAGCATACCAATAGTTACACGTGAGTTCGTTCTTTCAAATATAATGCTCGCTTGAACATCTTCGAATGTGAAACATCCCCTTTAACTGACATATGGGCATAACGTAGGCGTTATATAAAATAATACCCATGTTATTTTACTTCAATATCTTCAAATGCGAAACATCCCCTTAAACTCATGTATGGGCAAAACACAGGTATTATATAAAACTATTTATGATTTGGGTCACCTGCTGTCCCCGAACACGGGGTGGTCGCCAGCACGTTCTGAGTTCGGGGATGGTCGCCGCTAATTTCAGCGTATGCAGAACCAGTGTTTCAGGAGTAGACATGCTGTATTGCAAATTCACATTACAAAGTCACCAGAACACTTATAATTATGGTGCCAATGTGCCGATTTTTTGGCGAATTTTGCTACAACCTAGACATATCAAGCGTAACATGCAATTGCAGTCTTGGGTTTTAAGGGAGGGGGTTCTGCGCTGAATTTTTAGGCGAAATTTGCCGCAGCCTTAAGATGTTTAACGCAACATGCATTTTGCAGTCTCGGGTGCTAAGGAAGTGTGTTTTTCTAGCCTTGTTTTTTCTTTAACGAGATAAACCAGTCAGCTTCTTTCGAGTCCTGCAACTTGTCAACCACAACTCTATTTAAATGATACAGGTGTGACTGAAATGTGGTAGCTTGGCCTGCAGAGCTGTCATCGCTGTTCCTTTTTCATGCTTGGCTTTCTTGAGCTCAAATGCGAAGCCTTTTTCTTAAGCCACGCCTTGGCACGGCCTATTTTGCCTCAGGGTCCGGTTTTCATACGCCGTACTCAAGTGTAAGTATAGCGTCTTGCCTGCGGTGTGAAAATATAGCATGATTGACGTCTAATTTATTATAATATTATTCATCGCAACCTCACCCATTGAACGCTCTAATTATGATATATTGGTTTATAGAAATATACATGAACTTGATTGAACAGTACTTTATTGAGACATGAGTTGCCTTATATATGCATATATATATATATATATATGCAATATAATTACATTACACTACAATTACAATACAATTACAATACTATATATATATATATATATATATATATATATATATATATATGCAATATTATTACATTACACTACAATTACAATACAATATATATATATATATATATATATATATATATATATATATATATATATATATATATATATATATATATTGTTTAAGATCTAGGATGTGTCGCTTATCCATTCTCAAAAGTAATCTATGGTTACTCAGTTTATGACGGCAAATGACACACTTAAAATCTGAGCGCAAAACACTAACAAATAACAAAAACTTGCCATTGCATTGGCCAGTACTATCCTGTCCCGAAAAAACAAATATTTCTTTATCAACACAGAACATATGAGCATCACACAACGTGTTTGCATATTCAACCTAGCAAATCACACTACTAAATTCTAATGACCCATTCCCGCGTGGTTTTGTCAGTGCCAAGCTCATCGTCTCCGTGATTTGTTTGCGATGCTGCCCCAGAGATGATGCAAAAGTTTGATTGATTTGCAAGCCTAGTGCTGGTGTGTAGTCATGGATGAGTAATTCTTTCAAGATGCTGAGTTTCTGGTCCAGATTCGGAATCGATTTCACTCGAGGGAAGAGAGCACAAGAATGCATGCACGCATTCCGAAAACCAGGACTCCTCGCCGTCAATTAGCTGAACAGTGTGTCCGACATTTACAACTACATTCAGACCAGCGGGTGCGCTTCGGCAAAAAAGGACGACACAACTATGCGGGGTCGTGTGGCGTAACGCCACACACATGCCGTCCGCGTCCGCTACGTGTTATACATAATGTATAACATATATATATATATATATATATATATATATATAAATATATATATATATATATATATAAAGTTTTCATCACTTCCAGGCATGTGTCCATGTACCCACTATGTCCAGCGGGTACATGAGGCACATCGCGCCGGCTGCTCGTGGGTCCTACTCATCCCGACAGGCAGGATTCCAAGAGGCCATCCTTCTCCCAAAATCGAAGCCAAGCAAAGCCATGGACATCGCGGCTTTTTATAGTGCCAAACGGCGTACTTCAGACCCGTTAGGTCGTCCCCGGTACGCCCATTTCGTTCCATTCAAGTGCCCCGAGCGCATAAAACGTGCATTGGGTATTACGCTCTAAGCTGAGAGACCATCTAATGCTGCAGTTCGGACTCGTGGTTTAGCCAACCGTGCTCAAAACAGTCTCAAAATAACCACCGCGGACTTGGCATGCCAATAACCGGGTCGGGCCATGCCTCCCACTGATTGAGTGTGTAAAGTGATCGGTAAGACCGCGATGCTAGGCTACCGGCATGCATCACGTCATCGCCAAGATCGCAGTCACATATGAATTTCGAGTAGTCAGCTGCATGAAGCGAAGACTTTTCACCACTTTCTGGCCGCACGGTGTATGCAGCGTGCGTTTGTATTTACAATCCACCATTTGTATACTACATTTGTGCATACAATCCGAGTTAGCGTTTGTATTTACAATCCACATTTCAAGCAATCGATAAACACCAGGAATCGGTGCGTTAGGTAATTTCCAGCCTACATACCCACACGGTAAGCACGGTTTGAAAGCCGCGTCGGTTGTACCTACTTTCGCTTCATGAAACAGGACGCTGGTGGGGCAGGCAGAATTCTGGCATGCTGATCAGTGGGAACTGGTGGGCAGAGGGGAAGGGGGAATACTTACGCAACAGTCCTGCTCGGGCACGTAGCAGAAATCGCCCGAGGCCGAGGTGGGCATCCAGAGATGTTCGCCAATGACGGCTGCCTCGCTCCAGTCACACGTGCTGCGCAGCGTGCGCCGGCCGCCCTCCGCCTCGATCTCGATCTCGCCGGTGGCCGCCTTTCTGCGGAGCACAGCGGGGGCCGCGGCGTCAGCGCCGCCGCTTCGCTGGGCCCCAACACGCCACGCGGCAGGCGGCGGCCGGGGAACGGACGGCAGCGCCGCCCTGGCCACCGGTCTGTCGTCGTCGCCGTCACATTTACGTCCGGGGCCACCCACGACACGTCACGGGCACGCGGCGGCATGGGCGTCGATGAGATGGGCGCCGACGTGAGGCACCGCAGCATTTCTGTGTGGGCACCCGGCCTTTGTCTTGTGCACATCACACATGCGCCGGGCTGTAACAGCTGGCACGGCTGCTCGCAGCTGCGCGAGCCGGGCGCGCCGGATAATGGACAACAAAAAGCCCCAATACACTATTCAGCGCAGGGGTAATATATTCAGCACGGCGCCGACGATGTCCCACGTCACGTGCCAATGTCTGGACAATACAACGCTCACAGTACACACGAACAATTAATTATATAACTATCATTATATAATTGGGTACTGTTCATGAGGAAGTTGCGAAAATAGCATTGGGGCATAATGCTCGCGAACAAACGAACTTAGCCAGGTCTGGAGCTGCGGAACAATTCATGGTAGTTGGGTACCAGGGTGGTTCGAGACCAAACTCGGTTGGCGTGCCGCACTCACACCAGTGACTCACACTCAGGACTACCAGTCAGTGACTATTAGTCAGGGGACATCAGAGGTGAACGTTACTTAACGCTGCTCGTCGACGAGTTCTGTCCAATGACTGTTCCACGGACGCTAGACCCCGCGGACAGACCACGTGCAGTGGGAGCGGAGAAAATTGGATTCGACTCGCGGTCTCTTGAAATAGTTTTACTCACCTCACTGGTTGAAAACTGCAGGAGCGTTCTCGCTGTTCCGTTTACGAGCTCTCGCAGAACAATTCCAATCCCTCGAGAACTCTGTTTCTCGACTAAACGGCGGCACTATAAATAGACCCCGACATCCGGCAGTGTCATGCTCTGCTCCCAGAGCCATAGCGAACTCGCACGACATACTTGAACAAATTGCAACAAAATGGCTCCGCTTCGCCTCACCCAGCCACAGGAAGTCTCTTTAACTAGCTGCCGGAGTGCACCTTGACACGGCGGAAGCAATTCCGCCACAAGCGAGGACAGAATATGCTTCGTGTGGATCGTTGTGAAGTTCGGACGATATAGCAGTTAGAATCACATTGAGGAGATATAATGCAGGCATAAAGTGAATGCAAATGATGGTGACGGCTGGTCTGGGTTCAGATAGAATGTCACTAGGAGGTTTATGTTGGATGTCGTCACGAGCCATTTGCGAGAAACAGCCAAATAAGTGTGAATACCAGAACCGAGATTATTCGCGTGAGTTATGCAGACGCACACAGAAGCAGGAAAGGCATCTTGCCGCATGGAAGACATCAATAGCGTCATTTCTTCCAATGTCCAGTGAGCGAGGCCTCTGGACAGCGAGCACACCCAGCATCCGTAGCATTTAAGGGGCGCGTCCCCAGATCGATAAAACCTTTCCCCGGTCGGGAGAAAGCGGCAGACCGAATAGCCGCACGACTAGGCAGCTGAGCGCGGCCGTATCGTTAGGTTCCGGAGCAGACGTGCAAGTCAGGTGTTGAATGAGAAACATTCCCGACGATAGCTTATCTGGCGGTGACACAGAGCGGAAATATGGGTCAGGAATCGGGGATGGATGGGCCTCGCTCGACACAACTGAACACCATCCCGATGGACTAAATACGTGGAAAGACAAGCAACGCGTCAAGGTCTCCTTTCCGCACCCTAGCCCTCAAACAGAAAAATGCTGGATGACCTGATTTGCGTCTGATACAAGTCAATGCATCTAACTCCGCTGGCACCTATGGTCATCGCTTCATAGGGCTGCAGGCATCTCAATGTTCTGAGACCAGCGGGTGGTCCGCAATTTCAGTGCAGGCTACGACTACGGAAAACACGACCAACTTCAAGAACCTTCGAATAAAACTTCAATTGACTATTACATTGCCGCTTGACGTCTTGGAAGATTTGCACTTCCAACGGCGCGAATTACGTACTATGAAAGGGGCGCTTTCCATTCTCAAGCTTGACAACGTTCATTGAAACCAAGTTATCTGCATTTTGTTAACCCCTGACATACAGGGGAGGCTTTCCTTTATGGCATGCCAAGATATAGCCAATCACCTCAACTAAATGCAATCGCACACATTCATATTGTTCAACAATATTTTTCACAGGCATATTCGTGGCGCAAAAGGACGACTGACTTAGATGCTGAGAAAAGAGGAAAAGATGTAGACTAGTACTGTTGCTGCTATTTGGGGCTCGAGATCCCATTTAAATGCATCAGGGGCCCACTTCTCATGTTTTTGAAAGCTTCATGACTTTTTAAACTGCTAAAAAGCACTTAAACCTTCGGCTCCAATAGGAACCTCCACCACCTCCTAGATGTTAGCTAAATTATTTAAAAGGATGCATTGTACGCGACGGGGTTTGACAAACTTTGAAGGCCTGTGGAAGAAGCGAGGAGGTAAGCCTAAGCACATGACTACCATCAATTAAATGCCAACCAGGATGAATAGCCACAAAAAGCTTTGGAGCTTTCCGCCTACAACGAGGGACACGCAAGAGGTTCTTTCCGAAGCCCGTTGTTAAGAGACCAATGGACGTGTTAACTGATCTGTTAAAGGCATTACTTTCACGTGACACACCGCACGACAAAAGATGCTCCAACGAAGCTCGCAGATACCAACTAGTTCACCTGAGCCTGGACGCAGGTGTATTCCGAAGATTAGCAGCGTTGAGAGCAACGACGCCCGCGGCACAAGTTCACAGTCTCTCCATACGCGGCAGCAAACTCGGCCCACCCATCACCGCACCGGCGGGATTCCGCGCTGACCGCACAGCTCGTGCGAGCGCGTGCACAGCACACCTCCCGTGCGAAAGGTACACAACGCATACGTGGTGCGAGCGCGTGCGCAGCACACCTCCCGTGTGAAGGGAACATACCACACACGTGGTGCGAACGGGTGCGTAGCGCCCTTCCCCATGGGGAGGACACCCCACGCACAGGCGGAGTGGTCAATGACCAACTACGCCTTCTTTGTCCGGCACCAGCAAGCGACGGCGCGGCCGGCTCGGGCGAACGCGCCCGCGCCCGCCGAAGCCTGCTTCACCGCTCGCATCGCCCCAGTCGCGTCAAGCGAGCAGTGGCAGCCACTCCCTCGCCGGGCACGGGCCGCCGGCGGCCGCGGCGTTCCACGTACTTCGCTCGGCCGGCGCTCTGCTGCCTGGTGTCGCCTCCGCCGGCACCTGTTCCCGCTGGCGGTCCGGGCGGCGGCAGCGAGCGCAGACCGCACTCCGGCCAGCAGCGGACGCTCAGCAGCTGTACAGCGACCGTGTCCGACGGCGGCCAGCACAGCACCCGGCTCAGCCAGCACAGCACCGCCCTGAGCCAGCGGCACACCAGCACCAGCACGGACCAGCCGCCGAACAGCATGCGCGGTGCCGCGGACGCTGCCGCCTCGGCCGCGGCGCCGGCCGCACCGCAAATGTCGCGACCGGGCGGCCGGCGCCGCGGGACGGCAGCGGATGCCTATCAGTGCCGGACGTCGCGCGAGCTTGACCGGACGCGCGCCGCTCTGTTGACACCACCGCGTCAGCCCACACCGCCGGCGGCCGGCGGCAGCGGCGTCACAGTCGACACATTGCGCTCCGCGGCGGCGGCCGGCGCCCCACGACAGGGAGGGCAGCAGGTGACAGGCGGCACAACGTGTCCCGTGAGGACTGACAGCCCGCTCCAAGCGGCTCAGGGGCCCAGTACTGGCCGGCACACGTGCCCACGGGAGTCCGCTGGCGCCTGACACCAGCTGCCCCGAGCAACTGGGCTGCAGGCGACAGGACCGAGCGGTGGCGAGGCCCGGGTCGCAGACCGTGGTCGCGAGGCCCGGGTCACCGACCGCCAGTGACCTGCAGATAGAGCACGCGCCGACAGAGCGGGATAGGCGGAGCGTGGCCGGCCGCGTGCGCGGGCGCAAAGGAGACCCAGATCCTGCCCAGGGCCGCTCGTACATTTCGGTCTCCTCTTTTTAGAGCCTCCGAAGATCCCCTTTTTGCAGGATTCCAACCACCGTTTTGGGCCTGCGCAGTGGCCCTGTGCCCCGACCTCTCGCTTGGGGAACTCCCAGTGGCACTGACAGCCGGCACTCCGACTCAAAGATCGTACCATCGGGCCGCACATTTAAGCGGAATCTTTCTTTTTCCTCTTTCTGGCTTAATTTTCAAGTAGAAGTCGCGTTCTTTTAAGCACAGAGTGCACTCCTTTCAGACCACAGCTTTCAGAGCACATCTCGATAAATCAAATCAAACCTTCCAGACCACACCTTCTACCCCAGCCCTTCACCTGTCGCACCTTTCAGACCACACCTTAATATGTCATACATTTCAGGTCACACCTTAACCTGTCACACGTTTCACACCACACCTCCACCTATCACTCTTTTCAGACCACACCCTCACATGCCACACTTCTAAGACCACACTTTCACCCGGCACACCCTTCAGACAACACCTGCGCGCCCCACCCGTTCGGGATACCGCCCGGACCACCCAACCCATCCTGCCGTTAAGGCCCCCCTCCTCGCCGAACCGCCCTGAGTTAACACATCACGGACCGGGGCTCCTACGAAGCTGAGCGGACGCGACCGCTCCCTGCCGCGGAGATGTCACCGCACCGGGACGGACACGGAGAGCGGGGCGGCGACAGCGGCCCAGCGCAATTACCGCACCGGGACGGACACGGAGAGCGGGGCGGCGACAGCGGTGCAGCGCAATTACCGCACCGGGACGGACGCGGAGAGCGGGGCGGCGACAGCGGTGCAGCGCAATTACCGCACCGGGACGGACGCGGAGAGCGGGGCGGCGACAGCGGCGCAGCGCAGTTATCGCACCGGGACGGACGCGGAGAGCGGGGCGGCGACAGCGGCCCAGCGCAATTACCGCACCGGGACGGACACGGAGAGCGGGGCGGTGACAGCGGTGCAGCGCAGTTATCGCACCGGGACGGACACGGAGAGCGGGGCGGCGACAGCGGTGCAGCGCAATTACCGCACCGGGACGGACGCGGAGAGCGGGGCGGCGACAGCGGCGCGGTGCAGTTACCGCACCGGGGCGGACGCGGAGAGCGGGGCGGCGACAGCGGCGCGGCGCAGTTACCGCACCGGGGCGGACGCGGAGAGCGGGGCGGCGACAGAGGCGCGGTGCAGTTACCGCACCGGGGCGGACGCGGAGAGCGGGGCGGCGACAGCGGCGCGGTGCAGTTACCACACCGGGGCGGACGCGGAGAGCGGGGCGGCGACAGCGGCGCGGTGCAGTTACCGCACCGGGACGGACGCGGAGAGCGGGGCGGCGACAGCGGCCCAGCGCAGTTACCGCACCGACAGGATCCAAAGCGCGGGCGGAACGGGCCCCGACAGGCTCCGTCCAGTCAACGGGAGGACAGCGCTGTCGCTCGCCGGTGCTGAGACATCAAAGGCTGCTACGGCGGCCGGTGGGTGGGCCCGTCCTGACGACGGCCGGCGCCGATAGCACGACGGCGGAGACGCGCCAGATTGTTGAGGTCTGACAGAAAGCTCCGATGTGCACATGCTCTGTGACAACCTTTGGAACGGAGGGAGTGCAATGAGATCGAACCAAGAACTAGCATCCAGACGCTCCGTTCAAGCACAAAAATTCCGCTGTCCCAGCACGAGGACATGGGGACGAACGGTTGAAAACATGAAAGGCCTGTGGCTGATAATATCTTCTCTGCCTCACAAGGCTTACTTGTGTGCCGGCTTCCAGACGGGCCAGCTATAATATGAATGCAGGATATAAGAGATGTTTGATATGTGAGAGGCCTCCTCTGAGTAAATAAGTGTCAAAACGTGTCCGTCGGCAAGTCTGAATCTCAAAACAGGAGGGAGAAGGACGCTCAGCACAACACCTCACATGCTCGGCTACGGCCGAAAGCTTCAAACGCTACGAACCGTCGTCGGAGAGTGCTCTCACGCCAGCAGCAGCTCATTCAACCAGGAGACATTCCACGCACCCAGCAGACAACCTTTCACGCGCCGACACCGCAGCACCTGCCGCAGCGGCAGCGAGGGCGCCACCAGCAGCCCTGTTATCTCCGCGAGCGTGCTCCACTCCCGAATTAAGCCCGTTCCGCTGCGGCGGCGTACCGGGCACGGCGGCCCTCGAGCCGCCGCCGCGGGCCTGGCCTCGTTACCGCACCTGCTCGCTGCCTGCGGCGGCTAATTGTCTGCAGCCGCCGGGTCACGGAGGCGGTTGATTGTGTCATTAGGTGGCGGTCCGGCCGGGGCGAACGGCGGCACAATCCCGTCGCTGACGAGGGTGGCGCGTCGCAGGACCCCCACTGTCGCTGCAGCGGCCGGTTAGCGAGACGGAATAGCGCCGCTGACTCGTAGTCGGCACATAAAGGGACCGCCCTGCCACTCAGCCTCGACAGCAGTCGGTTAACACCGCCAAGCTGACGGGCTGACAGGGCACGATCGTCCTGCCACTCCGGGTACAGCGCCACCGCCCCGCCACTCCGGGTACAGCGCAACCGCCCCGCCACTCCGGATACAGCGCCACCATCCTGCCACTCCGGGTACAGCGCCACCGTCCCGCCACTCCGGGTACAGCGCCACCGCCCCGCCACTCCGGGCACAGCGCAACCGTCCCGCCACTCCGGGTACAGCGCCACTGTCCCGCCACTCCGGGTACAGCGCCACCGTCCCGCCACTCCGGGTACAGCGCCACCGCACCGCCACTCCGGGTACAGTGCCACCGCACCGCCACTCCGGGTACAGCGCAGCAAACCCTACCGAGGGCGCATGACACCGACAGGCCAGACTTGGATTGTGATTGTGATTGTGATTATCGTCGTGTCGCGATCGTAGTCGTGATCGTGATCGTGATCGTGATCGTGATCGTGATTGCGATTGTGATTGTGATTGTGATTGTGGTTGTGATTGTGATTGTGATTGTGGTTGTGATTCGTGGGCGTGGTCGTGGGCGTGGTCGTGGTCGTGGTCGTGGTCGTGGTCGTGGTCGTGGTCGTGGTCGTGGTCGTGGTCGTGGTCGTGGTCGTGGTCGTGGTCGTGGTTGTGATCGTGGTCGCGTTGTCCAAGCACGAGTCGGCATCGGTGGCCTTATGCGCTGCCCTCCATTTGCCCTCCAAATGCCAGGGGAGAATCTAATCATCCCGCAGTTCTCTCCAGAGCGCCACATTTTCCAGGACGCGAGCCGAATGGCAATGTCGTGTTTTGTTAACCGCGGCTGCTTTTCTACAAAAGAAGAGACGATCACCCCGAAAAATGACACAAATTCGAGCGGAACAGGTCGCATTGTTCACCATCCAGCGCGTCCGCGAACTTCGCACCTGTTCCCGTCGGCAAAACGGACGGGCAGAGCTCTGCGAAACGCTTCCAACAAAGGGAGATCTATTAGGGTGAGGCACGACAGCATCCAGCCTTTTAAGAACTCAGATTTCCGGTCACATGCTTCACACAGACCGGCTGGATGTTGCGGCGACCGGGCCGATAGCCAGCCTATACACGGCGGACACGGAGTGGCGCCATCCACACTGCCAGGCCGCCAGCACCAGTCGACTGCTGTGGGATGACTGCGGGCCTTCGCCCAGCTGTAGGTCGGGCATAGGCCCGACCGGCATCACCAGCACGCAACAGGCCGCACCCGCGCGGTGGGGGGCGCACCACACGTCATGTCATCATAAATAAACAGTCAGCGTGCAAGACTGGTGGACAAGGGATGACGACCGAACGGCGTTCGGCAGCGGCGTATGCATCACGTGCGTTCGCCAGGCGCCGAAGATTGGTGGTCGCGCCAGATATTCCTGCCGTGTACGCAAACAGCCGTCCTTGAGCCCGAACACGCAGCGACGTCGCGGACCGTCGGCACACCTATCAGCGTGGACAGGCCGCGCTGACGGGCTGAAGGAGCCACAGTCCGGCCCAGATAGGGTCAGGTCAGGTCATGTCATGTCAGGTCAGGTCAGGTCAGATCAGGGGAGGGCAGGGCACATCAGCGCGAGAGTGAAAGAGCGTCATGCTGCGGCTCAGTCAGGTCAGGTCAGGTCAGGGCAGGGCAGGGCAGGGCAGGTCAGGGCAGGTCAGGGCAGGGCAGGGCAGGGCAGGGCAGGGCAGGGCAGATCAGGGCAGGGCAGGGCAGGGCAGGGCAGGGCAGATCAGCGCGGGAGTGAAAGAGCGTCATGCTGCGGCTCAGTCAGGTCAGGAGAATGCGAATTACGCTACGACCCAGGACAGTGTTTCTGGACAGACGGTCTCTACGCCCGTGCGAATGCGTACAATCCTTCAACTTGGTGTTGCTGTAACATTCGCGAAATTCGCATCGGATCCGCGAAACTTCGCTGCAATCGTATTTCAGAGGCGGGAGTGCCATTCTGGCGAGGGTAGGTCACGCGACGAACGTCGGCCATCGACCCGAGCGGCGCCGCGGCGCGGCTCGCCGGGCGCGGCGTGGCGATGTCAGGGGCGCCCCGGCTCGCCACGCCCGATCGATGTCAGGGACCGCGCGCGTGGCGGCCGACCTGTTGCCGGCCGGCCCACTGACCTGCTGCGCCGACGGAACGGCAGGTAGGCCGTGTACGCGCACTGTTCCTCGGTTGGGAAGCCGATGTCGACCGAGGTGGAGCGCACCGGCCGGTCGGCCACCTCCAGCAGCAGGCCGGTCTCCAGGCTCTGCGTGTGGCGCGGCGTCAGGCTCGGTTCTGCAGAGGCGCACCGGCGCACCGGCCCGCCGACGGCGCGCTCCGACAGCTCGGGCACCTCCAGCCAGATCTCGGTGTAGTCGCCGATGTCGCTGCTCGAGCCCAGGAACCAGGAGCGCTCGCTGCCGTCGGCGATCGAGTCGCGCGACAGCTGCGACGCCGTGGTGCCGAGCGACACCTGGCGCGAGCTCTGCCGCGACGGCGGCGCCGAGCGGGCCGCCAGCGACGTTTGTCGCGTCGGCGGGTGCGTCACCAGCGAGGTCTGGCGGCTGGGCGGCGCCGACGATACGACCATCGAGCTCTGACGCGGCAGGTAGTGCGGCGGCGGCGGCGGCTCGTCCGAGTAGCCCGAGCTCTGGCGCGAGAAGGACGAATAGAGCGAACTGTTCCAGGAAAGGCAGGACGACTGTCGCGAGTAGGTGGAGCCGACGGAGCGGCCTGAGCTGGCGCCGGCCGACGGCAGAGAGCCCTGGCGCGACGGGCCCTCCCAGTCATCCTCCTCATCGTCCGGGTCGATGTCAGCGCGCTGCAGCGCCTGCTGCCGCTCCAGCTTCGGCGACGGCGAGCGGCAGATGCGCGACGCCGGCTGCGGCGACGCCGACGGCGAGGCGGCCCCAGCTCGACGCTGACGCCGACGAGCACGACGAGTGGCGCAGGTCGAGTGACGACGAGGTCGAGTTGCGGCTGAGCGTGACGCGGATGGGGCAGGCGACGCCGCGTGGCGGTTCCGGCGGGCTGCCCGTGCCGCCGCTATCCTGCGAGCTCTCGCCGCCGCCAGCGCGCCGGCCCATCTCCTCCAGGCAGACGCAGTGCCAGCAGGCGTGCGCCGGGTCGCGGCCGCCGCCGCGCTCCGAGAATAGGTAGCGGCGCCGGCGCGTGCGCACCGTCTCTTCGCACTCGTCCAGGCTCTTGCTCTTCTTGGCACCCGACTGCGGCACGCGCAGGAACGAGGTCACCTTGACGCCGCAGGCGGGCGTCTTGTCCGACAACTGCATCTCGTCGAAGCTGGCCGAGCGGATTTGCTTCGGCACCTCCAGGCTGCTCTGCGCCTTCAGCTCGTTGCCGCTGGGCGTCTTGGAGCGCGTGAAGGGGATGCGCAGGCGCTGCATGTCGCGGCCGGTGCCGGGCGGGACCTGGTGTCACGGCGGCGGCCGCCTCAGCTGGCGTCCCCTGTCGGCCGCCGCGCGCTGCAGGCCGGCCATGCCGCCTGGCGGGACGTCGCTATAAGTCGCCGGCCGCCCGAGCTCAGACAGTCACCCGGTCACCAGGATCCCTCCCCCTCCCCAAGGAGGTCAGCAAATCCCGGGGCTACCTCACTCCACGTGTTTTGCACAACAGCACCGCACCTGCTATGCCTATCAGTCTCTGTTCACGGTGGCTTTCCAGAAGGTTTATGTTAAGTGAAGACTGAGATGTTGATGCAGCCAGCAGCGTGGCCCACTGCCCTAGTTCCGACCAGCGGTCACGGTGGCCGATGACGCTGACAGGAAGCAATCTAAAAAAATACTATATGTGTATATTGTGCATGTTAAGGCCAGATCCACTGGACCTGAACATGTAGCCGTTGCAACGGCTGCTGACAGCACTTCGCAACTGTAAAAATGGCCAGGCAGACATAAATATTTGACAAGTGGGTTGTGAATATAGATATAGATATAGATATAGATAATAGGTGAGTTTTTGTGCCCTTGTCAATGTCAATGTGCCCCAGTCAGCGAGTCAGTATCGCCACTTCGGGGCCGGCCGTTGCATCAGTCCCAGACCGATAACCCAGAGACGATTCATCTTACGTGACACTAACCTCCGCGTGGTGGCGACCGTGTTTAGACATTGGCCCCATTTGGTTGCACATAAACCGTCCGTCATGTCTCGGCCAGCCGCCCGGCGGGCACGGACGGCATGCCGAATCAGCTGACCCCCGCAACCGCGAACGTCACCAACCGGCCCCTCGACGACGGGCGCGTGCCGCGCCGTCCGCGCGCCCCAGCCTGGCATCCCCTGAGCGCTGTCCGCAGACGGACGTCGCCTGTGATACGACACAGGCACGCCGCCGCGTGCATACCGACGGGGGCTGGGGCGGGGCGGGGCGGGGCGGGCGGGACGGAGTCGGGCTGCCGGGAGGCGTCCCCCGCCGGTGGGGGCGGACGGGAGACGAGGCGCTGGTGCTACGGCCAGTCACCAAACCGCGCTACGACACCTGTCTCGCCCTACTAAGGTGATACAACCACTCAGGGACATCTCGTCCGGAGTGTAGCCGCGTGGGTACAGCTTTGTTAACGCAATCCTGTTAGTTCTTAATTCATTTCCACCGACATTGTGGTTAAGGTATTATTTTATTGGTCGTTTTAGCTACAACTAAGCCAACTGAATTAGATTAATGACCGACGGCCACATGTTTGATAAGCTATATACGCTGACCACCAGCAGCCCTTTTCAGAAAGTTTCCGTAAATTATGTGGCCGCTGCAGCATTAGCACGACGGCGTCTTCCCGCATTTATCTTTGTTTACAATTCGCACCCAGCATACCAGGCCATCTGTCGGTGACACCAACAAATGTCTCCACCGTCCCGGCACTGCTTGGCGGCCGGCGTGCCGGAGTGCCTTCTGAAAGCTGATCGATGCTCGGTGTCGCCAGGCCAAAGTGCCTGAGTGCTCCTCCATCGGCTCCCGCTCGCTCCTGCCCAGACAGGTCCGGAGGCCGTCCGTCCGGCCGCGCGGCGCCGTCGAGCCCGCCATCCGCCCTCCGACAGGTCATTGTCATGCCTGCGCTGGCGCGCGGGCGACCTCCTCACCCGGCGACACCGGCCGACCGGCACCGGCCGCCGCCACCGATGCCATAAAGATCGACGGCGACGCGGCCTCCGTCCGTCAGCAGCGGCTCTGTATTCAGCCGGAACACCGCGGCGATCCGAATCACGGCGAGGACGGGGCCGAGCGAGGGCGAGCGCCGAGCGGAGGGAGAGACACGTACACGGCTTTCCAGGCAGAGGGGCGCGCGCTGTTTTCCAGGTCACAGGGGAATCCAGGATGGGTGAGCTCACTGGAAACGACAGGTTCAAGTGTTTGCCAGTTACTAGGACTGTGAGATGACGCTCTGTCTTTACCCCTCCCGATTTCTCTGCGCTGGTGGCGGCGGGTTTACCCCTCCTCATTCCCACACCCGGAGAGAAACACGGCCTACGCTGAGCACCAGCGTTGACATAGATACAGCAATCAACAACAACGAGCCCCAGCAAACAGCAATAACCCCTGAAGGCAATAACGCTTAGTAATAACACCCGACTCTGCAGATGAGCTGCTCCAACTTCCATTGCTTTACAGATAAAACGGACGGCATGGCATCTTAACAGCCCGGAACAAAATCTGTAACCACAAACTGACGCTGGCGTCTCTCCTCACACGCAGGAATACTGTCAAAGCAGCAGGCCTGCGACATTAACCGTCATGTTCAGGAAGAGTTGACACGTTCCAGGATGAATGTTCCGCATTATTAGTCTGCCAATGTTACGGACTATGGCGTTAGCTGTATCTAAGACGCTCCCAATGGGACTGGCGTTTGTAGCCGGACACGTGGCGCCGAAGCACATGCACACGGACAGGCCGCGTTCGTCGCAGCTCTGGCGGCAGAGCGGCGCAGCTGATCCAACGCGCGGACACGGTCCGAGCTGCGGCCGCCGCTCCAGAGCTCTGAACCGGCCGCATCCAGTGCAAACCGGAGGGCAGACCGCGGCCGGTTTACGGCACTGTGGCGAGTAGGACCCTAAGATGGGTGAAAAACGTACCCGCCACGCGCCATGGGGTCGCACAGCACGTCTGAACGACAGACTGTGGGCAGCGCAATGCAGCTGCCCTTCAGAACGTAGAAGGCTAGGGCGCAGGCCCGGGCGCTTGATTCACTCATTAAAGGAATTCGGGATGGCAAAGCTAGGAGTGCCACCCAATAGACGAGTGCCCTTCAGTGGACCTACAGGGGGCTCACTTTAAGAAGGCGGGAACAAGCAGGCCTTTATCTCAGCCGGACACACATGCCAACAGGAGCGCACCGAGCGCATCACGAGGGAGCGTGCTGAGCGTATCACGAGGGAGCGTGCTGAGCGTATCACGAGGGTGCCCGTCAGACACATACGTATACGTTGGGCGCAAAGATCTCAGCAACAGGACATCATTAATACCCATGAGGCACTCCGGAGGGACCAGCGCGCCCATTAACTGGCGTGATAGCTGCCGGGCCGGCAGTCGGGCCTCGCGCGACACTGCCCGTGGGACCGGCGGCGGGAGCAGTCTTCCGCGGGACGGCACACCGCCCCGCACACAGCTCGCGTCCGGCGCGGGCGCTTCGGCGAACGGCTCGTTTCGCAACCGCAGCCGCTCTGCCGATCGTAGTCCGCCCACAATCTGCGGAGGTCATCTGATAACGAGGCCCGGCCACCGAGCAAAGCGCTCCGACAAGCGGCTCGCTCACCGATAAGGGGAGCTAATTTGGACATTGTTGGTTTTAATTAGCAACTTTGACAGGCCGGCAGGGGCGCGGCGGATGACAACAGCCGGTGGGGGACCAGTCGCCGTTCATCAGGCCTCCAAAGTTGCCGACCGATCGCGGCGATGGGACAGGACCGACATCGCCTTGATCAGGCTAATTCCGGACCGTGCACGGCCCAGTCGACATTGCTGGCCGAGAGGGCACCCGGTCGTCAGAGGAGGTGAAGCCAGACGGGGCGGGAGCGTCCAGCCCGGCAACCGGGCCGCATTCACTTGCGGCACTTGCCGGCCACAAAGGAGGGTGCAGGCTGACGCGGCCGTCGCGTGGGTAGGACGGGCGTGGAGGGCGGGCCGGCCGACCGGTTCAGCCCGCTCACCGGCGCCGGGCCCGTTACACCGATCACTGGCATCCATCTGCACGCCTGCACGAGGGACACGCGCATCTGCACGTGATCAGCGCCCCTGGCGGCCACGGTCGCCAACCTCGATCGCCGCAGGCCGTGACCAGATGTAGGACGGCTGCGTTGGTCAAACTGGCCCGTATGCGCCCGTCGGATCCACCGCATCCATTCGGAATGATGCGTCCGCCGCGCTATAGCTTTCCTGGCGGTCTTCTACATACCGCCGATGCCCCTACTAGCATAGCCCGCAGCGGCCCGTCCTGCAGCACCCAGGGCTGGGGCGGATCGCCAGGCCGCTGGCAGCGCCTGCGACCGCCCGGCAGACGGGGCGGGGCCGTTACCTGCTGAGCTCGCGCGCCTTGCGCCGCTCGTCGTAAGCCATGCCGTACCAGCCGCCGCCGATCATGGTCAGCCCGGCGGATGGCAGCAACAGAAGCGCCGAGCCCGAGCAGCAGCAGTCCCGCATCGGGCACAGCCGGCACGGCGGCGGACACCTCGCTCGCGGCCGACCCGGCGCGGCCGCGAGGTCACCGTGGTGTGGAGGGGCTCGGCGGACACCGCAGGCACAGCGACACAGCGGACACCGCAGACACAGTGGACACCGCGAACACAGCGGACGACGCACGGGCGGCGGAACCACGTGGCCGGCGGCCGGCTGAAGACTGGCGCGGCGCGGCGGACGCCTCCCGCGCGGCGCCTCCGCCACAGCTGAGCGCCGATCCAGTGTAAATATTGACTGAGCGCGGCTCACGAGCGCGACCGGCGCCGCCGGCGGACGTCACCCAAGCCGGATCTTGGACCATACGCCGGGTCCGTGAGGTCACGGCGGCTCACGGGGCGTCGTGAGTCGGCGCAGAGCTCGTTGAAACACGGCAGGTCGAGCGGCGGCGCCGACGAGGCTGCTGCGCGCCACACATCTGCGACGGACTGCCCCTGGCGCCGGGGATCGGCCGGCTACCCTGGCGCCGGGGACCCGCCGGCCACCCCGGCGCTGGGGATCGGCCGGCTACTCTGGCGTCGGGGATCGGCCGGCTACCCTGGTGCCGGGAATCGGCCGGCCACCCTGGCGCCGGGGATCGGCCGGCTACCCTGGTGCCGGGAATCGGTCGGCCACCCCGGCGCCGGGGATCGGCCGGCTACCCCGGCAGCCTCTGCCATCAGCCCACGGATAACGTAAGCACGGTATCCGGAGAACACGCAATGATGCTACCCCGACCCCCGAATGGTGCTAGCGGGGGAACAGATCCGCGGACGCTGACGACACCCTGACGTCCCTGATAGCCGCGGGTCCAGGAACACTAGCGATGTCATGACGTCCCCGATGGCCTCAGGCACTGATCACGTGCTGGAGCTGCGCAATGTTGGTCAGGTGGATGCACCAGGTGGTCCATGGGTGGGCCCAAAGCATGAGTATGAGCCACTATGGAAACATACACGCAGATTGACAACGAACTACCAAATTTGAGATGTGTGCTCGCGGTGTAAGCGACGATGAGACCGCGTCGAACGTGTGGGTAACAGCAAACGTGCCGGTGACGATTCCACGTGGGTCAACGGTCGCAAAATACCTCACATATTCCTCAACGCCTCGAATACCTTAGCCTCCTCAACACCTCAATACTTCAACTTAAAATACCTCAATACCACCGCAGCTTTAGCCTTTCCCATCTAAAGCACCATCGCTATTTTGGACTCAACGAACTCCGAGCGTACGTGAACCGTTCCAACACGATCAAAGGCGTCGCCGATGGTACTCAGCACGGACCCGACCTCTATCTCCCGACCGTACAGCGGCAGTGGGGCGCCAGCGACAAGCTGTCCAGGACCAGGCGCGTGCTCGTCTTTTCGCAGTTACGAGCGTCGCGTAGAGTTTATATCGTCTGAGCATTTGACGCCCCAGATTAGACGCCACACGGCACATCATCGCGACTAATGGTGACAATTAGGCTTAACAGCGGCTGCGAATGGGAGTAAGGCCCCTCGGCTTATCAGTAGGTCATCCGTCGCCGAGGCGTGGCGAGGGCGGCCGGCGCGCGCAGGAGATGGCGGCCCGCGTGATAGCCTCTCAGAGGCGAACGTCGCGCGGCCGGACAGCGCCCGGCGCGGGATACGCTGGCGTACAAACAGCCCACGCCGCTGTCGTAGCCAGGCGCGCACCGGAGCGTAGGCCCGCTCTCGGCGTCTGCCGCCGCCCAGAACCGCAGGCGCGTGAGTGGCACAATCAGGGACGACGATAGGCTGACACAGAAGGCAGGATTTCTAGCTTGACAAAGCCGGCGTTTGCCGAGCCGGTGTTTGCCGAAGATGGAAGGATGGTTAGCGAGGGTTTTGGCGTTTGAGGGTGTTGTGCTTAAATGGCATCATGCACGCAGCAGTGGGAGAGTATAATGACGGCAGAAAGGGTTTCGAATGAGGCACGCAACTGTCAGCGTAATCAATATCTTGAGTGAATAATGGGAATATCCTGTACGCAGAACAAATTGTGATGGATGAACTACGCCTGCTAGAAATGTCAGAGACATCGCCCTGCAATTCTACTTGCTGAGCATAAAGAATGAACCGTAACTAGGTACAAAGCAAGTGATCCTCAAAATTGAGGATTTATCATTCTTTTAATATCTGTCGCCCTTTATGTTCTAATAGCAGGTATACAAATTTACTTTAATTTAACTGAGCATATTCTCAACAACACTGAGGTTTGACTACTCCCCAGTGCAGCTCCTTGCAGCTCCTCAAAATCCAGCATCACTGATCACGCATTTCAATATTCCCGCGTCTAGGACGTCTAGGACGTCTAGGACGTCTAGGACGCGCGCAGAACGTCACGCCAAGCCTCTTAGACGAGTCCGCGAAGGACATTACAACACCTTATGGACTCGAAAGTACAGCCAAATGCATTGCGGTCGATATAATCCGCGACCAAAGTAAACAACCAATTCTATGCTTGGGTCTTCATTTGACCAATTGGTCAGCCAGCGGCCCGCCAGCCACTGGCTGGCGTCTGGCTGGCCGGGTACCGCGGGAGGAAGTGAGCCTTAGAATGGTAGCGCGCGGGCTCGGCAGCCGGAGAACCGACCCGGACCCGCACCGGCGCCAAGTTCAGCCGGTCCCGCCGCCCCGCTCGAAGTTGGAACCCCGGGAGACCAGCGTCACTCACGTGCAAACAAAACACGAAGTGGGACTTAGCACTCCCGCGGGGGGCGGCCAAACACAACGGGTTAGCGCCCTGTGGTGCAGCAACCACTCTGGTCGATGCTTTCCGCCATTTGTGGCGCTCGAGCCAGATGTTACGTTGGTGTCGGCGCTCGACTGGGGTATGTAAACTGCCACGA